>NW_027272451.1:0-290808 GCF_040938485.1 Diadema antillarum
GTGAAAAATAGGATGTCATGTGAATCTCTTAGGCATCTACAATGAAGGGATTATCAGATTAAGATGAAATTTTGCACACTCTATCAAAACATTCTATTCATAACTATTACTAACTTTCAAAGCAGTGGCATTATCTTTTCAGAAGTCAGTAGAGTTGAGGGTGAAGAGAGTGTAAAGGGTTTCTAAGAAATGAACCAATGCCTCTGAGACATACCTAATCACACTTTGTGGGAAAAAATGTTTTACAAAAACTGAGAAAAACACAACTTTCCATTTGTTTTATGATCCCAAACTTAAGAGTTATGTAGAAGGATTGTCCTTTCAGGAAATACTAAAAACTAAAAAATGACTTGCTTCACCCATTTCACCTATTTTGAGATCTTTTGAGTTCTTCTTGGCATGTAACTTTTTGTTGGTTTTATGATACATGGTCACATTTATTCTCATCTCCCATGTTTTTGCCCTCATCTTTCACGTTTCTAGGAGCGAATCAAGGCAGCCCTTGAGAAGACCTGCAACGTCCTACCATCGGTTGTCCAGCCAGTGTGCCGGCAGTTTGTCAACAAGTTTCAAACCGCCCTCATCAGTGCCTTCCTGAACATGGAACCAGAACAGATTTGCTCTTACCTAAGCCTCTGCGACTTCCAGCTGAAACTGAAACTGTCACTCGGTGAGTTGGAGCCAAAGTCTTTGCACCCGTCTCGAAGGAAGGATCTCATTGAGCGACAAATGTTTGCAAACGTAGAGAGATCGTAGTTTCGTTTGTTAACAGTTGCACTTAACTTCGTACACAGTTGCAGTCAGATTTGTAAACAGTCTCCAAATTTCTTTGCGACAACAGAAACCGTCTGCAACAATGAAAACTGTTGTTGACATCTGCCAGACCAACATTATGTAGATGACTGGCATGTGATGTAATATACAAAAATATCCATCTGAAGGGTTTACACTACGATACTTTGGCATAACCTCCCAAATATGCACTTTCAACAGTGAGGGTACAACATTGTGTTTACATATCTGGATGACAGAAGTCACTGACTGTAGTATTATTTGGATCAGTAAGAGTGCCGTGGGTGAGATTAATGAGATTAAAAGATTAATGCTACTATTGTTGTCAGCAGACAAAGTTTGCGCATCATACTGAAAATGGTCTGTTGTTCTCCCTCCTCCCCCCCCCCCCCCCCCCCCATCAAATCATATCACCCAAATATCTCAGGTTCGATCGAATGTGACGTCTGCCAGGACGCCGTGCGGGAATTCATGAACGAGATCCAGGAACCTTCCGTTACCAAGGAGATTGTCTCCATCATCAACGATACGTGTGGAATCCTCCCAGATGACCTCAAGACAGAGGTAAGAGATCTTCCCCTCCTCCCCCCCCCCCCCCATTCCCCAAGTTTGTACATTCAAAACCTTAATTTCCTATGTACTGAGATGAATATAGAATATTGGTGTATGTTGCCGTCCCATCATGACGACTATGTTTTTTGGCCAAGCAGCAAATGTCAGTACAGTGCACTCCCGTTATAACGAACACAGTTATAACAACATTCCTGTTGTAACAAACTAGAAATTCAGGCTGCAACATTATTTGCTCTCTGTTTTTTATTTCATTTTTTTTTTTTTTTGTTCGATTATAACAAAATTTCGATAAAACGAAAGAAAACTGCCCTGAGGACTTCGTTATAACAGGAGTCCACTGTACAAACAAAACAAGAAAGCTTGTCCGTTATAAGCATGGTATCTTTTCCTTGACATACATATTTTTCATTTAAAAAAAACTGATGGCATAACTATTTGCTTCCAAGGTGTAGTAACATTGTGTTGGGTTAGTACATGAGACACTTGAGAGATAAGAAAAGGGTAAATCCTTTGTGTGCTCTTGGTGCTGATTAGCACAGAAAACCGCATAGCATCGCACACACTGTCTAATGTCCCTGGGGCCAAAAGGGTTAAAACTGAGTGAGACCTCCCTCAAGGTTAGCTCATTACAAAAGAAAGAAAAATGTAATATGTATAGATCTGTACATTGTGTCATATACTGTGTGCTGAATATTTTTCAGGTTTTGGTAGAAATTGTGCAGCGATTCAGCTGCTCTGCCAGGTTTTTTCTTTTCTTTTCTTTTTCCCTGCCAAGCATAATGGCAGTCAGTGCCATCTTTAAGGTTTGATGATAGAGTTATTCTCACTCGCCAATGAAGGATTGGAGCATATCCTATTCAACATCATATATTGGCAGGCAACTTGAAGTACTTTACAGACATAATGGTGAAGTGATTTTCACAACTCCAAAATCTTGTACTGTATCAGGCTTGAGGATAGAGATTGATTTCTAGACAGAAAATATGAACAAGAACATCAATTCACAAGACAATGTGATTCCATGCGGTTCTCCCCTTTAGACTGTAGGAAAGTAGGAGTACAGTATTTCTTTCATGGGAAAAGAAATTCTGTAGCAGCTTGATGAATTTTGGAGTTGATTGATAAATACCTGAATATGAAAGCTGCCTAAGTCCAAAATATGGCTATCATCTTTTGGAGCCCCTTGTGAAGTAATACACAAATAGATCATGATTCAAAAGACTGTCATACATTTCAATTAGTATACATAAAGTCTCATAACTGAAAAATTAAAGATATTTAGATGTTATTTTTCTTTTATAATTTCTCCAAATTCTCTCAAATGGACTTAGGTCTTTGTTATGTTCAGGCATTCACATTTTTCTCTTTCTTGCTTTCTGTCTTGACAAAAATGCTGAATGCTAACTTATCTGCCTTGATTTTTGTCTTTCCCTGGTAGTGCTTCACTTACGTAGACCAGTATGGCTCCCTTGTCACCCAGTTCATCGCTCAGTTCTTTGACCCCATCACCACCTGCACGGTAAGTACATCCCCACACCCCACAGACACACATACAACAAGGGTCAAAGGTTGTAGAGACACTTTACCCCCCGCCCCCAAAAGAAAGTAATTTTTCTACTTTTCCTTTCTAAAGACTTATCTGTGTAACAGTTCTGTTTTTTTATAAGATTATCATGTGGGTCAAACAACCTCAATCGCATCTCGTAAAGAAATCATCTCGTGGATCTGGGCTCTTCTCCATTAAACTTGACGATGCCAAATATTCTCCAAGTCGTTCCATTCACAGGTTGTGGTTCCATATTAAAAGTAGTGCTCTGATCAAAGCATTCTTTTATAATGATATTAGTTATGGTATTTACAGAGTCAAATTGATGATGATGATGATGATGATGATGATGATGATGATTTGCCTCTTGTTTGTTGTGGTTGTTGTTGTTTTTTCATATCAGCTAAGTGTTTATATTATGAATCTCCCAGTTGAACAAATCTCAGACATACAGTGAACACTTACAAAAACAAAGAAAAAAAGAGGAGGAAGGAATGCTTTGAAATTCATGATTCCTCCTGATCATTCTCATATCCCTTCAGCTGATTGGAGCTTGCCCGACCCCAGCCAACGAGCCACGCAAGCAGCTTCTCGGCCAGCACGAGTGCAGCCGTGGACCAGGCTTCTGGTGTGCCTCCAGGGAAAACGCCATGCGTTGTAATGTGAGTAGTCGTAACCTCTTTCTTCTCAAACAGTGGGCTGATGACGACGTCGGCCGAAGAGAGTATAAAAGAGATTCATATTTGATTAAACTTCGCACCTCGAGAAAATTTGTAGTAGCCAAGTGGGCCTCAGGTGGAAAAAGGTTGAGAAGCACTGGTCTGAATGGATAGGACCAGTCTGGGTAAAATGTCGATGTATTTGACTGTCTATTCATATCCATTGAAATTGAGTAATATATGGCTTGCATGTTTCCCTAGGATGCATACCAAGTTGAATGCATGCAGACAGTACCATCCTCACTCAAAGTTTGATCATAACACTCCCTTAAAAACAATTTGTTAGCACACAGACTTCTTAGGGTTGTACATGAAATCAGGGATATAACTGGGGGTTGGGGGCATAATTCTTGAGTAGCAGATATGGTATTTATTGCTTTGATTGAAGAGAAAGTAGTAGCCCTTGTATTCAAAGCATGGTAGTACGTTAAACAAGTTTGCACTTGGTCACTACTTAGAAACATTCAATAATCATCACACAGAGTGAAAGATGACCTATAAAAAAGGGATCTATTGCCACATTTAAATGGTATTGATGTAAAACTTTAGCTTATGAGATCCAGCATAAAAACTGCATCTTTGTAGATGCCCATTACCATCTTTCAGTGTAAAATTAGACATGTATGAAGTCACTGGTTTGTAAATGTGGCCATCTGTTTTTCGGCATCTCGGGAAGTAAAGAAAGTGCTTGTATGTGATTTGTTGTTGCTGTTGTTAGAATCTACTATGAACTTCTTTGGAGAACAATGTGACACAGCACAGGCATGTTAATCATAGGGACATTTTTAGTTGGTTTATATGTTACATTCATGATGTTCATTGTTACTGTCATGGAAACAAGTAACTGATGTGAGATGTGTTTGCATTGCTGTGCAAATGTCAAAGGAAATAAAATTTCTATGTCCTATCATAGATCAATGAAAATGAATCTGATGAATCTGATATAATTGTTTGACTCACTTGTGCTTCTCTTTCCCTTCTCTCTTCTTATGTACAAACAGATGGTGGAGCACTGCAAACTTCACGTCTGGAATTAAGTGCCATAGTCTTGTGACAAGTCTTGGACATAATGACAAGATGTGATGTTGCCCCACTCTTTACTCACAAATCACTAAAAGCAGCATACGTCAGTAAGCCTGTAGTCTTTGATCAAGACAGGACAAAAGGAAAAATTAAATTAATAAAATTTCAAAAGTTTATATCCTCAGGTTACTGTACTATAGGCAACTGTGTTGTTTAATTTCCCGTCATTGATGCCGTCTTGTGTGTTAATCTGTAATGATGAATGTGATGTTGTGGCAAATTTAAACAAATTATGGTAAATTTATCTCTCATATATCTTTTCTTCTTTTTATTTCTTTAAGATGTTTGATATGCAATAAAAGAAGACACCATGAAAAATCAGTAGAATGACAGGTCTGTTTTTTTTTTTTTCTATAGGAGGTACATTAATAGCTGGTAGATTATAAGCCATGATTGAACATTTTCACCCCACTTCCATTTCTGTGGTCACATTTGTGATGTGGATATAACTTTGTCTGGAATTTCACGTAGTGGTTGTCTGGACAGCATTTACGAGTAATAACTTTGGTACTGTGATGGTTGAAATGAATTTTCATACTCTTGCTTCTGACTCAAATGTGTGAAGAATTATAATTTTTTTTTTTCCTGAAGCATGCTTTAAATGTTGTGATTCTTGGTACTTCAACATGGTGTAGTCTGTTCAGAGTATATTTTTAGGAAGAATTATGTGACAAAGTTTATGCCAGTTTTACTATTTCTGTTTTTGTTTTGTTGAAGAAGAAAAAAAAATATTATATTGTAACTGTATTTTTAATTGTTCAGTAGATTCTATGTGAAAGTGATAATAATGCCACCTTCAAGCTCTTTTCTCATTGACTATTAAAGTAGATTGAAGTGTATTAGCATGCTGCATGGAAACGCTCATTCCAAAGGTATGGTAACGATAAAGTGCAAGATTGAATTACGTGCAAGAACCTGTTGCTTATGTGTCGGCAAGTATCTTTGATGAAGTTTTTTCTTTACTCTTTTTGTGCCGTAAAGTCATAAAATATGACGATGTTTATCCTGCAAAAAAAAAAAAGATATAGTGCACATGATACCACTGCACAACAAAGCTTGTTAAAATCCTACGGAACGGATGTTGATACGAGTACTTGGTACTTCCTGCCGGTGAGCATGGAAAAATAAACAATTAAAAAAATTTATATAAACCATGATGAAACATGAGTTAATACGGGGAAGTTGTGTACTACCAGTGCACCGTAGCATGCGTACTGTTTTTCTCAGTTGCATGTTAGCTCTGCCTTTGTGCTCTTCATGATCAGTTCAGTTCTGCTTTGTAAGAAAATGTTTTACACAAGGTGGATTTATGTATAACTTTTCCTCAGCTTTCATTCCAGTGTTGTCTAATTTGTTGTCGATTTTGCACGAACCATGTCATGCACTGTATTTCAAGTAATCATGTAGGTTCCGCCAGTGAGAAATGTTACTCATTATCTTCCATATACTAGAATTGTGTGTGTGTGAGTGTGTGTTTGTGTGTGGGAGGTCATTGTAAATTGTTAAGAATTCTTTTTGAATGATTGTTTGTATATTTTGCATGAGTCACTCATATCAGTCCTTTCATGTAGAATTATAGTTGTTAGTTGTAAGGAAAGCAGAATTTCGAACTATAGATAATTGAACACTAGTGTGGTATTAAAGGTATGATGTATGCTTATTTGCAATTAGGAGAGTAGCAAATTCCCATAGACTTTGTACCATACCCAAAAAGTTTCCATAGACTGTGGTGTAACTTTTGCATGGGATTAATACCTGTATTCTGGCTCATGTGATTCAACTGTTCACTGAATGCCACTTCATAACCTTCATATATCCTTAGGCAACTCAATAATTCCCCCTCTTTTTTTGTCTGTTGTGTTTTCTCTTGCAATTTATGAAGTGATGCATTTGTAAATTATGTGATTAGTCTAATGTCTATAAAGTCAGAACACAACGTGAGAAGAAATGAGGAGAAAAAAAAAATTCCCGCGCCTGTCAAATGATGTAAGCAATTCTCAAATGCAAGAAGGTGACATTTCCAGGAGAGGGAGTTGGAGGGGGGGGGGGGGGCTTCTCTCTACACACTGATTCTTGCTTTGATAGCGAATTCCTTGCCTTTTAAAGTAGCAAAAAAGAAAAAGCTTTTAGAATAGACTATGTTACGTCATGGCAACTCCCATTTGCAGTGGTATCATTATCTCACATTATGACTCATCTCTTCAGCGTTGTATGTGGTTTCTTTCAAATGAAAAAGACAGAAGGAGATTAACTTGGTATCCAGTATCAGCCTGGGATGGCTTTCTGTCCCCTCAAACTGAGATGCTTTGTTTTCTTTACCTGATTTTGGCATATCTGGTTGTTTTCAAGAAAGTGATTTCATGTGTGAGTGACTAGGACTGTGTATGAAAGCTGTATACTTTTTTTTAAACATTTCAGCTGTCCCCAAAAATTGCAAAAATGTATTTTTCTGTAACTGTATGAGTTTTTTCAATTATATTTTGTTTTGTTTTGTTTTGTTTTGGTCCAGTGATGGCATGGTAAACATGCGTCTTTTTAATTCTCGGATTGTTGACCAAGGACGTCTTTATTATCTGACGAGTATGCAACCATGTCACGTTTCTGTTTTTAAGCACTGCACTTTCTCACAAAGATGAGCTGGAGATGAATAAAATTTGACTTTTCACATCATAATGAGCCACATTTTAATTCTCTTTCGTCTGAGCCCAAGTCTTCCAAACCGATGCGGACATTACTGTCGTTTAAAGGAATGCAGATTTCTCTGCCACGTCATCCCGGTATGTAGTCAATTTGGTATTGACCTTTTCTGTACCAATGAGCAGAATGTGCATAAATTTCACACACGATGGGCAAGTCATATCATGTAGAACCTAGAGGGTTAGATTGCAGTTCTGCACCATGTTTGAGGAACATGAAATAAACAATAAAATGAGATGAACAGAGTTAGTAAGAGTTTCATCAAAACTGGTTGTAAAATCTGAATGTTATGGAATACTGTAAAAGTGGATATTTTCGCGCAAGTAATTTTTCGCGCTCAGCCGGGTAAGAAGAGTTTCACGTGTTTTTGATTCCCTGGAATCAAGACCTCAACAACTGGAACATACAAAATTGTATGGCAGGCAAATATATTTGCGTGCTTTTATTTTCGCGCGAGTTTCTGGTTGTGCGAAATGGGCGCAAATTTAAACTCCACGAAAATTTCCACTTTTGTAGTATTTACATAGTGATACTGTTTGTAACTACAGGCAACAATTTGTTATTTGATTAAATACACACACACACACACACACACACACACACACACACACACACACACACACACACACACATATATATATATATATATATATATATATATATATTAATTATACTTTCTGTAATTCAAATCATTACAATATTTTGACTGAAATTTTTTTTTAAATTTATGTGCAGGCTAGTGACAGATTTTCAGGTGATGACGTCACCAACTCATCTGATTCGATTCCGTATTTATGGCCAATATCTCACTTTTATGGTGAAAATATTGAGTGAAACTGTGTGAAGCTTCAAAAATCCACAGCATAGGTATTTCTGGTGCGATTTTGATTAAACTTCTACTATTCTCTGTTCAGCCGATGTTGCCTTATAAGAGCCACACTACCCAGTATATTATATGGACGTGGAGCCATCATATAATTATGGCTACTGAAAAATTATTCATTTCATTCAGCTGTGTGTGTTTGCGCGTTTTTGCCTCTAGTACAGAGAAGGTTTCAAACACAATGAGACAAACATGTAATCTCTAACCCCCCCCCCCCCCCCCCCGAAAAAAAAAAATAGATATGAATCTAAACAGTAAAAAGTCGTTCAGCTGCCATGGTTACAGTTCGCAGGAGAACCCTGCGGGACGGCCATATAGTTTCCCTGGTTGGTTCAACGTACAAGCATACGTCGAATAAAAGACACAAACACACAAATAGCACTCTAGTTGATAACCCATGGGTGCTTCAGAGAGCAAGTGGCAAATAAAATATTAACATTTCAATAAAGTGGATACTGACGTACACACATGAGCACGAGAATAACACACACACACACACACACACACACTTACTGGTATTTCGTGCCAAATGGGGATATTTATCTTTAACTATGAAATTGGGGATACTGGAATATGAGGTATTTTTATGAATAACTCACTTTGTTTCATACATATAGCACCAATAAAATTGAAAGAATTTTTTTTTTTGTCAAGGAATAACAATAACTTGACCTCCTGATTTTATCTGAGAGTTTACTATGTAAACGTGGATACACACACATACAGGAATTTCGTGCCAAATGGGGATATTTATCTTTAACTATGAAATTGGGGATACTGGAATATGAGGCTTTTTTTTTTCAATAAAGAAATTTCTTTGTTTCATGCATGTGACACCGATTAAATAAAAAAAATAGGTCAAAGTCTAACAACTTAACCTCCTGATTTTATCTGAGAGTTTACTATGTAAACGTGGACACACACATATACAGAAATTTCGTGTCACATGGGTATATTTATCTTTAACTATGAAATTGGCGATACTGTAATACGAGGTGTTTTTTAAATAAAGAAATTTCTTTGTTTCATACATGTAACACCGATTAAATAAAAAATGTCAAAGAATAACAATAACTAAACCTCCTGATTTTATATGAGAGTTTACTATGTAAACGTGGATACACACATACACACACACACACACACACACACACATAAATGCCTACACAAAAAAAAACACACACACAAACAGCGCCATGTACGCAAGAGGACTGCAGACTACAACGTTAAGTGAATTTTGTAATAATTCAAATAAGAAGAACCAAAAGGCGTGCGGGAGTACATTTTTGTCTTCTTTCTTATTTACTCGGAATTTCGAGAAATCAACAATTTACAGATGCTAATGCACAACTGTAAATCGAACGTCGAGACAGCGTCCCAGAGAATATTGTCCCGCTATCACTTCCCATCTTTTGATTTTTTTTTTCTTTTTTAACAGAATTAAAATTGGATTCTGTCGATGCTCTTTCGCTATATACTCTTCCTCCGCGCTTTGTTGGCTCTGGCTCTTATCTAGGTTCAGGAAGCACATGGGTGTGTTTGTGTGTGTGTGTGTGTGTGTGTGTGTGTGTGTGTGTGTGTGTGTGTGTGTGTGGTGAAAGGGCAGTCTTTCTTTACTGACGTCTTGAGCAGAGTTTGAGCAGAATGATCCCCTCGCAAATTTCACGACTGGAGTGAAATAGTTTGCTAAGTAATTTACTGACAATGTAGGCATAAAACAAATAAAACACGAGAGACAGTGATTCGTTCATGCATTTTATACAGTGTATAATATGTAGTTTTGTATCTTTTAATTTCTGTACACGTATATCTGTGGAGAATTACCTACAAGTGAAACTACTTTACTTTTGCCACGAGTGCACTGTACTCCGACACCACGAGGCTATTAGACGCGTGTTTTGCTGGTCCATTCTAATAACGCAGACCCGTGAAATATATTCGAGATGAAATCAAGATGAATTCATCACAATACAATAAACGCTCACGTGCAAGGGAATAACTCTTCAGATAATTCAGTCAATTTTTCTTAAGATGACAAAAGTACTTTGAATCACAGGAAATATGAAACTAAAAAAGGAAATCCCATCAATAGAATAATACAATACAATACTCCATACCCTGAGTGCTGCAGAACTATATAAGAAGAGAAGAGCACTCTAGATAAATTTCCCCATTAAAGTAATTCAGGGAAGTCACCTGAGACGCTCGTCACGTCTCTTCAGCAGAAGATTATACAACACTTCCCCTTTTCAGCGAAGTTTCCGCCATTTTAGCTTATAAAATCAAAATGAACATCCTTTATACAATGGCACATGCGATTTCAAATTACAACGTAATCTTTTATTGTACAATTGCTAAAATTCACTCTGACAAAAAGAGAGAGAGAAGAGAGATTGACAGCATACTGATCGGCGAAAAAAAATGATGGCAAAAAAAGGGGGGAAGAAACAAAATATCATAAAATTCTATGTGGGAGAGCATCAGACTGATTACGAAGCATACATTGTCATTTCCCGAGTGACCCTTAACGTAACGAAATGTGCGACAATAATTGCCATAAGGAACGCTGGAAGGAACGGATGCGATAATTCTCTCTGAGTGGTATCATAATTGGATTTTGACAGGTGTTTCAGACAGAAGCTTGAAAACTGGCCACTTCGAAATAAATCCATATGAAGTCTCTGAATGTGCCCGAACTGTTCAGTAAACATGCTTAGTGCCCAAGAGAATGTATGTAATGCATTAGTCTCGAAAGTAAGAGATTATTACAGGCTGCGGGGTGAAGATGTGCTATGATTTCATTATTATTGTCTCCCTGTGTATAGCAATGTATTTGCAGGATCGCAACAGTACTGCTGATCCATACATTGAAAACACACACACACACACACACACACACACACACACACACACACACACACACAAAACATGCCCGAAAAGCAGTAGATGACAGGTGCAATTCCCACGTTTGTTAAAAAGGTAAATCAGCAGTTGCTATCTTACAAATACAATATCTCAAGAGGGAGACAATACTGATAAAAATCATAATGCATTAGTCTTCTTTGACACGCGCATATGCCTGTGTAATTCCGGTAAACTCTTATTTTCTTTACTTTTCATTTGTATGCGTCAGGACACCCATCTTTTAGACCTTGATTCATTTTCGTATTGAAAAATTATACAAATCTTTTACATGATTGCCACGCAGTGATGTACTTAAAATGGGGATGATCGTGTAGGTATCCTAAGGTGCACAAGATTATGCACTTCTAATCTAAGCTGTAATCTCTATAATATTGGTCACACTGGGGAGTAAATATACCGAGTAAGTTCCTTAATGTGTTGGAATTTTTAGTTAGAAATAATTCAGTTCAATTCAATTCAATTACAACTTAATTTTCGTTTGTAAAAGCACAATATATAAAGTAACGTGTGAAATTTGACGTACTTTTTTGAACGATACACAAGAAGCAAAGAATAACATGCTAATGTCTCAATGTTCAGCAGTACAAGAAGAGACATGATATATACCGACATATCATATTCCGCGTACATATTCTGCGAATAATAATGTGATGGTTTCACTGGAAAATCTCACTGAAGATTATACAATCAATGAAACTAGGAAATGATGAGAATTTTAAGTAGAAACCCCCAAAGGAGTTAATGGTAACAGAGGCTTTCTTAAAGACCAAACGATTATAAGAGGGTCGTGACTTACGGTCTACACATCTGGCGCAGTGCCAGATAATAAAGGCAATGCAATATTTCTCGTAATCATATACTCGTGTTTTGAATTTAACACGTTCTCTACAAGGATTACAGAATATTACAGCAGAGATACTTTTAAAAATGAAATATGCACACTCAGATAAAAAGACACACACACACACACACGCGCGCGCGCGCGCACGCACACACTCACAAAATAAGACACGTAGAGTACTAACAATCGATAATCGATAAATAAATACGAATCTAGTGCTGTATTTGGTCTTTTGACTTCCCGTAGATGCCATACCCACGCTTTGTATTAATTGGTATTACATTTGATTTAGCATTTGACCGTGCCTTTGGCGCAATGAAGGGGATAGTTATAGTTTCATGAAGTGAGTAAACATTAATATCCTTTGTTATAAAACCACATTTTAAGCAACTCAAATTTTATGTTGTCAACACATTTAGTAAAATACTCTTTTTGTGCTGCTATAGTGATCTAAAGAAGTAACTTGGTGTATAATTATTGTGTACATCTACGCTTAGTCGAGTAGAAAGTACAACGACGGCGGCTGGAGGCACCACACTAACTGGTGACATCACTGGATCGAGGTCAGTGATTGGTTGGTTCCAGACGTCGATTTGGAGAAGCCGAAGAGACAACGCGGGCACAGAAGGCGCTTGAAGGCGCGCTTGAAGCGCGGGTCGGCGAGCGCGTAGCAGATCGGGTTCGCTGTGCTGTTCATGTAGCCCAGGAACACTGTCACCTGTGCGTGAGGATGGAAGTTTGTGGATGAATTGAAATGAGAGCAATGCGGTCTAGTGGTTTGGGCTCTTTACTGACGAACACAACGTTCGAGGTTCGAATCCTACCGGCCGCTTACAAACTGAGAATACTTTTATCCCTCATGACCCTGATGTATTCATGGGAGCCCGGCAGTGCTGGGGGTAAACGATAATTATGACATCGGGGTCTCTGGAAGACTACTTTTAAAAATCAATTATAATTATGAAGTCGTATATTCATTTTGAAATACCCCCTAATCGCTCATGAATAATTATGTTTTTGCTAAGACATGAGAAAAATTAAGATATGATTGACATACCAAACACATGTTCCAAGAATAAAACTTAATTCGAATTTTCTGAAAAAAAAATATTCAAAAGATCAACTAAAAGTATGTCAGTTTGATATTGCTCTTGCTGTTTTGGTAATTAGTACATTACATTATATTATCTTACATTACGTTACGTTACATTACATTACATTACATCACATTGCAATACATTACATTACATAACATTACGATCCATTCCATTACTTTACATATATGTTTGTGTGTGTGTTCGTTCGTTTGTTTATTTTGTTTGATCTCCTTAATCTGAAACTAACCATAATTTAACCCATATCCGCCGATCTACGATATTTCCCGTAGAAGCCGCGAAGGCTGCAATCACCGAAGTACGGACAATTCCGTAGTCGAGCTTGCCGCTGAAATGACGTCATATTTAACGTCATTTTTAACGTCATTTGGACGCCATTTTTACATGTGTAATTATGACTTTTGTTTATATGAATACATGTATTTATGTGATATTTTGGTCACAAATTGATATTATTTCTCCTGAAGTGATATGCATTGATTGTGATGGATGTGGTATCTCATTTCAGAGAAGGTTGTAAAGAACGGTCTCTTTACATCAGTCAATTATATTTTTACATGGAAAATCCCCATTTGTCAGAGCGATTGGATTATATTTTTACTTCTCCAATTATTCCTACTTAGAAGATCACAATATGCATGTATCATATATCACTGTAAAGCTCTTGCTTTGAATATTTTGAAAATGATATTCAAATCTACATGCAAAGGAAGAAAATAGTTTTGATTTATGAATAAATATCAAATGGGATATTTATTATTCATATTTTCATAAATCATGTCTGATTTCTGTCAACTGGTATATCTTTCTGATCGGTCAAAGTGCATGGAAATCTATATCATGATAAAGTCAATTTTATGCTCTTTCTTTTGATACATAATTTGTCAACTTTTCTTTACTTTTTGTGCCTTTGAAAGAGATGTGAAGTTGAAAATGTTTTGCGTGCAAATATTTGTCTGTAGTGGCTCGGTACGAATGGCGTTTACATAGTTTAACGCAGTATAGGCGGATATGGGTTAATAGCTTACTTTATGTAGCCTCCATCATATTTCTTTATATCATTCCTTTGAAATCCCTACCTTAATTTGCCATGGACTATTTTGTCTATTAGCCAGTATGTATCTGCTCAGTAAGATTAATCTAGTTGAGCTGTATCAATGGTTTTTTGTGTCTTCTTAAAGAATAAAAATGGGTAATGCAATGCAGGTGTTTGCGTTGCTGCGGCAAGCAAACTCCACAGAGGATAAAGTACAGGTTAAAAGAAACAGGTTCGTCCATGACAAGTACATCAAAATGTGCTCTGAATTGTATGGATATCTGAAATATCAAACCGATTGCAGTAATTATGACCTTTTGATCCATATTCATATACTATACCAAGGAACACAAATATCAACTCTGGCTTCCAATTAAGGTGAGTGGTGGAACAGAAACATAAATTAAGCATACACGGTAGGGGCTTCAATTACATTTTAGGAGAAGAGGGAGTGGTTAACAGTGAGATCTATCTTGCGTTCTGTGTTTTGCTAACACCATTCTGACCTCAGGTTTTCTTTTGTCGTTTAAGTACTAGTAGCACAGTTAGTTTACAAGAGCCCAATGACTTTAAAAGGAAAGTTTCAGAGTTCAAAATACAACCACGTTTGAAGAATGACGTGGAAGAGGACAGAGATGAAAGTAAGAAAGAAGGAGAAGAAAAAAAGGAGGCCAAATAGTGATGCCTGAATAGTGCAATTATTTAACAAAACATTACAGCTCAAGTGTGAGTTTGCAAATTTGCAAACCTCAATAGATTCCATCGCATCAAAAATGTACTTCTTACCCTTCGCCTCAAAGGAAAGTCTGTTTATTTCCTAAATTAAGTTTTCCCGAAATATCAACGTAATCATACACGAAAATAAAGTTCTGACAATAATCGAGCCTAAATTTCTGATATCTTTGAGAGTAATTTTGAACACGAGAAATGATAGTTTAAAGTGAGATAATGATGTTATGATGTATTTAATCTTCACCTGTAAACAGATGCGAAAGATGTTGCCCTATATTCCACTAGAGATCTGATCGTGCCTGAAAATGAGGCGCACCGCATTATCCGCTGTCGCCTAAACCACAATAATCCAACCGTTAAAATTGTACCTCAAACCCATCTATGGCATGAATATGGTGCATACAAGGGAAGGAAAAAATGCCTCGACCAGACCCACGACAAATTATCGCTTGCGCAAATATTTCTCTAAAATGATGCATTTCCCCTTCCTTTTCTTTCACTTATTTTTATTTTTTAAATAAATGTTTCTTAGGGTAAAAGGACAATGGCATCAGTTGTTAATCATTTCCATGCCGGTTTTGTTTTGTTGCAGATTCTTGGGGGAGGGGGGGGGGGGACTGCGAGTTCTTTCTTCATATGCAATCACAAGATGGATGGTTTTGATATGTAGATTAAAACCCATTTCCTATCCTTTTAAAGTGCAACATTACTATTGAAAACGGATGTGCTTCAAGGACAAAAGATCATATCCTTTTTCGTTATTGTTTTGTTGCAGTTTCGTCTATCTTTTTTTTGGGGGGGGCTGTGAGTTTTTTTTTTTCATACGCAATTACAGGATGGATGGATTTGATATGTAGATTAAAATTCATTTCCTACCCTTTTAAAGTGCAGCATTACTATTGAAAACGGATGTGGTTCGAGGAGAAAGGATCGTCTCTAATGTCGATACAGCCAAGTCGGCAATATAATGTATAGGAGAGGGGAGTTTGAGCCAGGGGAAAATCAGGGCCCTGTTTCATAAAGCTTGTTATCAATAACAAGTTACGATAGTTGTTATATGCTACTGAAATCCTTGCATCTGATTGGCTGAGAGCAAATTTGTCAGAGAAATGTGGCAGTTGTTACTGATAACTAATGACATGAATGATAACAACCCTGATCATACATGTTACTGCTCAGGACCACAAACGTCTCAATATCAAAACCACGCAAGGAAAATATTCATAGAAATACGTCGCGATAGAGTCATTAAATCCGTGTAAATCCACGTAAAATCTACTGCTATACTACGATCACAATTCAGAATAAGACATCACGCCAAAGCCTAATCTTAAACACTCTTTTATGAACAATGTGCAATGTGCAGTGTCACTATGTACGATTAGGTATTATTTTCGGTAATGAAAATTTAAACCAGATAACAAAAGTTGATTTAATAATGATAATATCTTCTCTATCCACGTAGCCTCTTCAGTGTTGTCACTGCTCTATCAGAGGGCCCTGCCATTATCATCACCCTAGCGTTGCCAGGTACCCATTCATACACCTGGGTCGAGAGGGACAGCGTGGGTAAAAGCATCTTGTTCAAGGACGTATATTAACACTGGGCGGGAATCGAAATCGGGTCATCAGATTTTGAGTCGCGAGTCTTATCCACTATGCTAGCGCCCCAACTAAAAGAAGATTAAAATGAGTGTCGGGCTTGTGTACCATGGAATGTGACCCGTGACAAAATTTCCCCCTCCAATTGGTCCAAATCTACTGAAGATTTATATATATTTATATACATATATATGTTATGTCTTTCAAAACATACAAATGCATAGATTTAGAAAAAAAATATGCAAAGAAAGAGAAAATATGTGTTTATTTGCAGAAGTAAGTAAAACAAAAAGAAAGTGTGTTGCTTTTGTTTTTACTTGCAGACTTTCAGGACTAGATCAATTTTTGAAATTGTATGCCTTGCATGACATACATGTTTTATGCGTATGATTTTGAGATTCTGTGGCAGAGTTTACCTCATCAAAACATCGTTCAAACACGCATTCTGTTGATTTTGATAACCCTTACACATAATTCTTCATTTTTATGACTGCAAAAGGACGCACTGTTCCAGTGCATGCAATTTAGCACATCGCAAGACGTGCTCCGGTTAAAAGGGAGTTGAATTTGTTATTAATTATTATTTAGACCAACGCCCCTGCATGTGAGTGTATGCCTGTCCACATCACGATGCTCCTCGAAGCTTTATATTCGGTCTTAAATAAAGAATCGTGAGAGATGGAGGCTTGTTTTGCTCTGGGCATGGCGATACCAAGGAGTTGCCAAATTAATATTATACCGCAACCTCCATAATAGTGCCAGTCAGCTTCCGCATGTAGGGCCTACGTGAACTAATTCCCTGTTTAGGCTGTTTCTTCTTCTTCTTCTTCTTCTTCTTCTTCTTCTTCTTCTTCTTCTTCTTCTTCTTCTTCTTCTTCTTCTTCTTCTTCTTCTTTAGTGCTTACATCCATTTTTCAGCTTACCCCTAAAAGTGCGTTCACGTCGAGGTCTGCTTTTAATCGACACGCGTAAAAAAAGCATGACAAAGACAAGTAGGAAACCGTAGTCCTATAATGCAGCTGGATAACGCGAACAACAGTTCCCCCCCCCCACCTCCTTCCTTCTCATCGCCTACAAAATCCGTCTCCTTCTCCTCATCTTCTCTCCTTATTTTCTACTTCCAAACATTATATTTTGCCAGCCTCCGTCCCTTTTCCAGTCCAATATTTCTTACCGGTACTATATCTTTCCCCCTCCTATCATTTTTATGTTCTTCACCTTTCATTTTTTTCCTTCCACTCTTTTCCCCTCCCAAATATAATCCACTCCCTCCCGACTCCTCCCTATATGCCTCGTCTCTCTCGAACATTTCCCATTTGGCTTACCCATCCCATTTTGATTCCTCTTCCCTCCAATCTGCACCCCCCCCCCCACCCTCCTCTCGTCTCTCTCCATTCTTCGGTACATTTTTCACGTCACCCCCCTCCCCCCTCCCACTCTCCTAGTAACTCGCTGCTTCTAATTGGCTTCCTGGAACCGAGTGTTATACCATGTAAACTATGTAACCAAATGGTGGGGAATTAGAATATATATTGAATTCAGTGGGTTGCTGTCATCCCCCCCACGTGTTTTACCCCACCCCCTCCCCATTCCTCGCCTATGTTTCTTCTCCTCCTCTTCTTCTCGATGTCTTTTCTTGATGGCAAACTTTTGCGTCAGTCTTGCCCCTCTCGTCGTGGGGGGCGCTGTGGCATAGTGGATAAGACTGCCGACTCCCGATCGGAGGACCCGAGTTCGAATCCCGCCCAGTGCCTACGTCCTTAGACAAGATGCTTTTACTCACCATGTCTCTCTCGACCCAGGTGTATAAATGGGTACCTGGCAACGCTGGGGTAATAATAATGGCAGGGCCCTCTGGTAGAGCAGTGGTAACACTGAAGAGGCTACCCTGGGTAATAAGACATTATTATTATTATTATCATTATCTCTTTGCGACCCCTTTTCGTCATGCTATCATTGTATTACACTCTGTGAAAGTTCAAGTATCTTTTGCTTTATTTCTAGCAATTTGGCACACTTGTGCGCGTCACCCCCCCCCCCCCCCCCAATATAATAACGGTGTCGCAGGGGTGTCGCAGGCTAGCAGCACTATGGTGTAGGAGTGATGGGTAAAAAGGCGGGTGGCTCATTTTTGTTCCATGCAATTCTGGAAGACGCGTATACATTCCCTAACAACATGATTTATGAAATCTGCTTATTGCCCCCTTTTTCTCCAGGTGTATTGATGGGCAACTATATAAAGATGTCGGAGTTTAATTAGAGAATAGTGGGGGGGGGGGGGAGAAAACTTATTTAATATCAATCATTATGAATACATGTGTATCCGAAGACTGTAGAAATCAATGGTATTCTACACACACTGTTTAATACCCTTTGAAACTACTTTATTTAAATTGATTTGAAATTAATTCATAAAGTGCAATACCCTTTCGAAGGTACCATAGTACAACGTATCGCTCTTCTAGGCAAATATTGGTGCGTATTTTTTTTTTATATGAGTCTTATGGATTGGACTTTGGAAATTTGAGGAAGTCATTCTTTTAGCGTGCATATTTCATTTTATCGGCATATCTCAGGAGCAATTTTATTTTCACCGCTACGTAGTACATCGGTGATATGAAATATAATTCTTTCATTGGTGCACGTTCACCTAATGGCAAACGCGAAAATTGAAGAGTAAACAGT
This sequence comes from Diadema antillarum, assembly GCF_040938485.1. Lineage (NCBI taxonomy): Eukaryota > Metazoa > Echinodermata > Echinoidea > Diadematoida > Diadematidae > Diadema > Diadema antillarum. The sequence goes on from NW_027272451.1 coordinate 19,230, forward strand.
TCTGACGGGCCGAACAATCGATCTTTGGTAGTTTACACTATGAAAAAGGTGTTATGTGAGCGATTCTAGACACCGGCAATCGCCGACACACAATGGGACACAGGAACAGGGAGAGAGAGAGAGAGAGAGAGAGAGAGAGAGAGAGAGAGAAGGAAAGGAGAAAAAAATACCTTTTTGCTGTCGTTTTGTAGTGTACATTGTGCTTAGACCTTTTGTTTGTTATTATTCTATTATCGTCTTCATAATTCAAGGTAATGCACTTAAAGCTGGAAAATGGATGCTTCGACCGTGAAAAGTTCGAATACTTTCTGTTTTGTTTTGTTTTGTTTTGTTGCTTTTTTTACTTCCATGTCGTTTTGAAAAAAAAAAAAATAATGTACCTATCATAATGAAAATCGTACAAAATGGTGCTCCCGAGATGAAGTTAGGAGTGTGAATATTTCATTTGGTCATAAAATTTAACTCATGCGCTTGAATTTTACACCAGAGATTGCAAGGACTGCAAGCGCTATGTACCGCTTAGATTTTAACGTCAATTTCAGTTTGATGCTATACTATCTCAACGGCCATTTCCATTGAGCAAAACGTAGAGAGAGTGTAAGGAGTGAAATAAATCATATGATCATAGTCAAAGTGTAATCAGAGTCAAATCATAGTCAAAATGTACTTCATATTGTGGAAGTTTGAATTAGGTTTTGATATCAAAGTTTTTTTTATGTTTTGAACATCATAGTTAAAATAGGATTGGTAAAAAGATTCAGTTATACATAATGTATCACCGTGCTGAAAACAAGATAGTTGGCGAAAGAGGTTAAGGAAGCGTTAATACCATGGGTTCATAGTCATTAGACGGGCATTAGCCTATACATAGAACCAGTGTTGTCAGACACGTACTTGTTCAAAAAGAAAAGAAAATGTATGTATTATGTGTGAGAGACGGGGAAGTGGGAGAGATCCTATGAGGGTATTTTATAACATAATAGGCTTACACCCTTTCAAGAGCACGCATAAGGACATAAAATGCCCTGGCTATACTTCGAACACAATCGAAGAGTACCTGTTACTTGCGGGAATAGCCAAATTATTGACATCACACGGCACAGTCATAACAGCCAATACTGCAATATGGACATAGGGCCTACATTCGGCGGCCCCGCTTTCTGAAGGGTGTCATTAATGGATTATACAGCATAATTATGACCATATTCGAAGGCTATAATTATGCTCTTCTTTCAGACATTCAGACTTTCAGACAAATTTTCACTGATCCGTCAATCACTGCTTCCCTCCAATATGTTCATTGTGGACTTTATGCTAAACAAAGTCAGACAAAACAACAAAGAACAACGGAAGTTTCATCAAGACCAACTAAGATGACATGGTTGAGAGAAACAATGCAGATTGTTGACTTCATGTTGATTACTTCAGTACTCATTACAATGTATCATTACTATAATTTTTTTTGTTTTCTCTTTTCAAATCACATTGTCTTGTTTACATTATTTCTCTGTCACAATAGAAAGTGAGATGTTTGTTATGTTATTTGTCGAAATTTGACTTTGAATGTAAATACGATTTTGAATAGCAATCTACGACATGTTTCACAACGTAGTTATATCGGAAACAATCACAATGGGCAAATGAAATGAGGCAATGATCCCTTCGTCTTAAAGCTCATCCAGTTGTTTCTAAATGAAATGAATAACCTACAATATTATTTTTGTTTGACGATCATCTAGCAACATGGCTACCATTCACCCCTTACTCATAACAACTCTCGAATGACATTATTTCATTAAATGTGGGTTTGTTGATTTGTACTGTCCCCCCATAAAAAACAATAGAAAATGAAATTGGTGATGATACGTGTGCAGGTAAGCGGGAGACTTGCGATCAATATTACAATGTTGCTAAGGAATACTGAAACTGTGAAACTGACATTTTTTACCAAGATTTGGGATTTTTCGTTGGATCTTGATGGAATTCCCACCATTCCGTTTATATAAAATCACTAAATGTATCAAAGCCAACTCTTACATGATGTGGTTTGTTTGTTTGTTTGTTTGTTTGTTTGTTTGTTTGTTTTTACACTTTGTGGTCACAAAATTGTACAAATGAAATGAACTTTTCAAACATACAGAGTTTAAAGAAATACAATAATGAGAATATAGATATCATTGAAAACAGAAAGTTCGTCTGTAATTATCAACTAAAAACGAAAGAATCATAATGCGTTGTCATTATCAAGTTATGGTCAATATGCCATTTGGAAGGTCATACCGAGTAGATTATTTCCGGGAGACAGTCTGGACAAAGACTAAAGATGATGACGACAATGGCCCAGGGAGTCCACGTGATGAACATGGCGACGATGATCAAACCCAGCGTTCGAATCCCTGATGAATTACAAAACATACATGCATTGAACAACTACGTTTAAGAAACACCTATAAAGAATGGGGCAGGTGTCGTGAAGATAAGTATATTATTAGATGGAGTCCCTAAGAAATCCTTATGTTTTGATCGGACGGCTCCACAGAGAAGAGGTAACAATCTATCGTTCCCGAAGGAGTGTGTCGAAGAAAGAAAAAAAAAGCAACAGTACCCGTCTATTCCAGTATGAAATTGACTGAACACAACCGCTGTCTTGAACAACGAAGAGTGATCATCTTGCATTCTTTGCACGGTTACAGCTCGTTATTCCGAATGTTCGTTTTTCCGAAGGCTTTTTAGTCCGAAGATTCGTTATTCCGAAGGATCATTTTTCTGAATTTCATTTTCGGATGAACGAATATTCGGAATAAGGAACCTTCGGAATAACGCCACAAATGTTCGGATTAACGAACCCTTTTTCATTTTCGGATTAATAAGTCTCTAGGTATAGGGAATTTGTGTGTTTCGGATTAACGTCCCTTCGGAATAACGAACCTTCGGAATAGTGAACCTTCGGAATAACGAACAGCACCCCTTTGTACGATGTTTGTTTTGTTTTTGTGAACGTGAATTTTGTGGCACTGCACGAAATTCGAATATAAACACTCTTCATCTTCGAAAATATTTTGAATCATATGCCTCATACCTTTTATTCGCAATTTGAATTCATTACACAAATGAAATGGAAAACAATAACTTAATTTAGTGAACCACAAACTAAATGAAATTAAGAAGGCATATTCAAGAAATTCACACCATTACAACATAAACTTGGAAAGATGAATTGTACGATGTTTGTTTTGTTCTTGTGAACGTGAATTTTGTGGCACTCAACGAAATTCGAATAAAGAATCATTAAAAAAAATCTTTTAAACACTCTTCATCTTCGAAAATATTTTGAATCATAATTATGCCTCATACCTTCCATTCGCGATTTGGATTCATTAAACAAATAAAATAGAAAAAAATAACTTAATTCATTGAATCACAAACTAAATAACATTAAGAAGGCATATTCAAGAAATTCACACCATTACAACATAAACTTGGAAAGATGAATTGTTTTGTTTTTTTTACTCACCTTTTCTGTTTTGCGACCCAATGTGCCTCCTTTGGGCGAATTCTTTAGAAGGTCTGTCGTCTGCGTTTTTCGTCCAGTCACACACGTTCTTAGTTTCGAGATGTTCCGCGCCTTTCCCCGTCTTGTTATCGAGAGATACAACGGAGACTTTCGAAAACTGGGGCCTCGCCTCGACCACGGCAACATTGCGATGGTTCCTTTTGCACGCTGTGACAAACCCATCATGATCCCTGGTGTTATGTGTGTAATTGATTTGAAGAGTGTGATTTTGAGGAGAAATTGGTGGGTCCTCCGTGTATTTCCCCAACGAGGGAGCGGCAAGTGATTTTGGCCGCTCTTTGTTGACCAGCGATATTTTTGCTGTGGACGAAATCGAATGTCTACCATGGAGCGCATTGGTTGGTTGTTTCACGACCATGGATGTTCCCTCCGTGGATGAGATGCTATAGATGTTTTCCCTGGTTACGCCTGCAACCGAGTGGGAGCGCGCTCTTAGCTCTGCGTCTCGCACACTCTTCATCGCAGGGAGCAAGGTGTTGACCGACTTTTCTGATGTCCATCTCCTTTTAAGACTCGAGGTTTTATCGACATCGTCAATGCAATCATCTTGATATGCCGGATTTATAAAGGTGTACTCGATGACGGAACCACGAGAAACTAAATCATCATCTGCCGCCTGCCTCGACGACGAAATGAGGTACCCAGATTTTGACGCTTCAGAATGATAAATTTCTTCGCCGAAGCTATCCCTAGCCATTTCTGATGGGGCAGGATTTTCGAGGCTGTCGGGCTTGGGGGAATTTTGAGTGGGCATCGGGAAAGAATCGGTACTTAGACGAGACGAGGACCGAATTTTGACGGCAGGTGTTCCATCACGGCAATCCGATTCAAACATGATATTTCTCTTTCTGCTCAACGAATGCCAAATAACCAGACAGATCTTGGCGTAGAGGAGGGTCGTAGCTGTGAATGGAATCCAGAAAAACAAGACGGGTGAGATTATGCTGAAGATGAGGCTCTCCACGTAATCGGGTAAGCAGTCGTCTGCGCCGGAAGTGGTGTTCGAGCCCAGCTTTGTGTCGTTCTCGGTCGATTCATAATAAATGGCATCCCACAACAACGTCGGAGGCAGCCAAATGAGAACAGGCACGAGGTACGCGATCGACACAAGGAGCAAAGCCCGCGACCGGCGACGCCAATGGGATCTGTGGTGGAACGGGTACACCAAGGCGACAAAGCGGTCGAGACTGATGATAGCAACGGAAACGACGCTGATGTGGCTAAATGCGTGGTCGCAGAAGGTGAAAACATCGCAAAAGACATCGCTGAACGGCCACCGCCCGGTAATGAACACCACCCCGAATAGAGGCATGTTGACGGCTCCGACAAGGAAATCGGCGAGCGCCAGACCTAGGATGAACTGGTTGTTGTAGGTTCGCAGCGAACGCGTCGTTGCGAACGCGATGATTACAAGCGCGTTTCCGACAACGGTGACGGCCACGACGACGCTGACGAAGGCAGCGACAGCGGCTCGTTGACCGGCGGAAAACTTGTTCATGACTGTCGGATCAACGTGTATTCTCGCCATTATGGCTCCTCTCACACCAGTTTATTTAAGAAAATCAATTATGCCTGCGATGTTTGCGCACGCCACGATAATTAGGAATGGCAATAAAACGGTTTCCCTGGTCAAAAAGGAAAAACATAATATTTGAGTACTTTGCACTTACGAGTAAAAATTGGGGTCAATATAAGAAAACTTATCTGGCTGGCTGCGTCGCGTGCGTGATTGCCGTTTTCTGGTGAAAGTGTCCATGAGCTGCAAACGTTTCTCGTCACACCAACAGTCGCCGGTTGATAAGCGTTAATGATTCATTCACTCTTCCCAGCAATTATCTCAGAGACGTGACGTCCCCGTGCACGATACAGAGTACACACCTGATTTCAACCGCAATCGAATTTGATGGAGTCACGAACGCTTTTCACCCTTGGAATTTATGATTGGTTTAGAAGAAAAAAAAAGAATATGTACAAAAAAAAAGTTTGTTTGCTGTCCTTGTCTTCTAGCGCAATGCGTGGTATTTGTTAAGTCCATCATCATCGGCGTTGGCGTTAATAAGTTACGAGGGCTCCTTCAGTCTGGAGAGGTGTGTATATATATAGTGATACTCATGCGCCTGTGATTTATCCACATGATTGGCTTCATCTCAGTGCCAACCCGAAATGAACTTCGCGGAGCGTCCACGGGAGAGAGAAAAAGGCGACGTCTGTAGATAAACTTTGCCTACATGGCGATGGTATATGAATGAAATGCATGGCATTTACTTCGGAATACAGATGAAGATTACATACTCGATTCCATTCCATTTGTATTCATATTCCTCAAATGAATCTACATCTAGTAATCACAATGATTACACCGCGTATTAGAAAATATCAGAGGAGTGTTCGAGTATAGAATTCAGTCATCTTCAGATGTCACAGTCCTCCCCCAATGTGAAAGGAGAAAAGTATTAGTGAGCTGCGTCAAGATAACTTTGCTTAGCATTTACACCTTGGCGATTCTTCTTTACTGCACTGGAGGGGAGATGAAACACCGAAAATGTGCGTTAATGCCATCACTTATGTCTTGTCCTGGGATAGAGCGGTGAAAGGGTTACTTAGTAGCCGATAAGTAGTACGTGCCGCTCGTGCAAATGGTATGACAATGCATAATGCCTCATCACGAAAGAATTGTGAGAAGCAAAAGCTTGCTAAAGGCAACGACTTTTTGCAAGAGAAGATATTTACTTCTCCGAACTTGCTGCGCATGCTCCAACCAAATTGCAATGGGGGACAAGAAAAATGATTCCTCCCTATCAAATGAATTTTCCTGACCTCATTTTTGGTAATCTCGTAGATCTCTTCAGAAAGATGTCCGTAAGTAAATGACAGATCAATTTCAGATGGCTCGAGAGTGGGATTCAGCAAATAAAGTCCGATTATCTGATGCACTTTGCAGACATGTGGGAATGGATATCAATTTGACGAGTTAAACGACACGGAAATCACAAGACGCAGTCCAACCTTGACAAGACTCAATTCAGTATGGGCAAGGGGAACCATGTTTCCAGAGCTCTCTGCTCTTATTTCTGATTTCTGAATTTGGAATCGTGGGTTTGTAATTCTCTCTCGAAGATCTGATCCAATGCTCTCAACTGGACTCATATGTATAAGTGTATTAACCGAGTGGTGTTCATTGATCTGTATCTCTCTCCCATAACCCGTCCTTGTAAAATATCGTGTGCATAACATTAATGGTCCTTGTATACGCAGCGTCTGCATGTTCTGTTCATTATTTTGTCTTTACGATTGGCCTGACATCGGAAGTAATTTCAATTCCATTAGAATGGGGCAACTTGTATTGAGTCACGACTCGTAAGTGGTATCACAGGGTGACAATCATTACGGTAAAGTATTGAATGCACTCTACAATCATAACATGCACTTGCGATGGCAATCAAATAACATTATCATTGCTGCCGTCAACCCTTAATTGACTGGTGAGTGACGGCATGAAAAAAAGGAGGATAAAGAGATAGAGAGAAAACGATATTTTAGATATAAAATGTATGTTATAAAGGAACAGGAGACAGAAAACAACGAAAAGAAAAAGGACTGACGGACGAGGAAGCACGTTGAAAATATTTGCGTACACTCGGTACACGACGCATCACCTCATCCTACCGTCTGTTCAGGTAATATGCCGCCAAGTTACATTATGACTTCATGTAGGCCTAAGACTTTACGTCGCAAAGTCAGAGTTAGCAATCTTTTCTTTAAAAAATAGACATGACGAGAATAGTTTCTGTAGCTTGTTCTGAAGGGCTCACTAAAATGTAGTTCACAATCTAACTTAATTCAAATGGAGCAGAAAGCAGTAAAGATAAGTTGTAATTTCTATCTCTGAAATGTTAACGGTTTCTGCTGTGAAAGTTTTTTTTTTCTTTTAAATCAAACTGACTTTTTATCGTTTTCTATTTCCATTCATCTTACTTATTCAAGTGAAAGAGTGCCCCATATAAAGATTTGTATAGCAGAAAAACTTCTCTGGCGAGAACGAGAAGAAGAAGGCTAATGATAAAACGTTTTCAGTCGTTCTCTGGTCTGTGATCGAGGCTAAATGGTTCGCGAGAACAAAGTTCAATAGAGAAGAAACTGCTTCAAAAGAGCTTTTGGGCATAATGAGATATAAAACTCGGTTATTATGCATCAAGTCAATATTTTCACTTTCTGTCTATCGATTATCTGTCAGCCTCTTTGAGAGGCTAGGTTCTTGCATTCTAGCATGCACTTGTTTTGACGAAAGGTCAATGTAATCAATCAAATAAAAAAAGAAAGAAGGAAGACACACAAACGGGCTGGCTTTGTAGATTTTTGTACATGCTTCGTCTGAAACAGGTTTAATAATTTGATTCAGAGCAGAAGATATTTATGTGTGTGTGTGTATGTGTGTGTTTGTGTGTGTGTTTGTGTGTGAGAGACAGAGACAGAGGCAGGCAGACAGACAGACAGACATTATAGAGAGAGAGATGGAGGGAGAGAGAATCTGAATATTATTGGTATTAGTCTTTCTAGAAATGGCAAATGAACAAGACAAAGTGTCGTTGTGTAAGCAGGTCGAAACGCGATTAAGTGAGCATAGAGTATTAAAGGAATGGCGACAATGATAATTTTCATAATTACTCGGATATCATTTTTTTTTTTTGGTTAAATCACGACTTAAATCAGAACATATTACGGAGTAGTATTGCAAATGAACATTCTTTTGTGCAGAGTCTCCAACGTAATACACATCGAAATAGGTAGTGAGACATTATTAATAGATATGTCACTCTATGAATTATGAGTCATTGACATATCATTTTTACTGCATTCTTGATCGTGTGTATGTATACATGTATATATATGTATATATATATATATATATATATATATATATATATATATATATATATATATATGTATATATATATATATATATATATATATATATACAGTATGTCCCAAAAAAAATTACAACGCGGCCTTCCGCAATGATATCTTTAAAAATAGTTAATGAATCTTAATAAAAATTCAGGGTATGAGACTATAACTCACTGCCCACATCTTACAGAAAACCCCATTCGATTTGCTTCAGTGGTCAAAGAGAAATACGGAATTTTGTAGAGGATATCGGGAATCTCTTCTGTCCAAGTTCTGTCTATTGTTCACACACAAGATCATCGAAATGCTAAACTCGGAAGAATCCGATTCATGACATGCTTTACAACAATCCACATTTCTCTGTGACCGATTAACCAAATTGAATGGGGTTTTCTGCAAAATAGAGCTAAGATGTTATACCTTAAGACTCTGAAGTAGCACATACACAGGTTAATCATAATAGGTGTTATCAATTCGAAAATCTGATTGTAATTTTTGGGGCGACTTACTGCAGTATGTCCCCAAAAAAATTACAATAAGATTTTCGCATTGGTAATGCCCAACATGATTAAATTTTTCAAATACTACTTCAGGGTCTTGAAATATAACATTTTAGCTCTATTTTGCAGAAATCCCTATTCGATTTGGTTATGCGGTCACAGAGAAATGTGGATTGTTGTAAAGCATGTCATGAATCAGATTCTTCCGCGTTTAGCATTTCGATGATCTTGTGTGTGAGCAATAGACAGAACTTGGACAGAAGAGATTCCCGACATCCTCTACAAAATTCCGTATTTCTCTTTGACCGCTGAAGCAAATCGAATGGGGTTTTCTGTAAGATGCGGGCAATGAGTTATAGTTCCATACCCTGAATTTTTATTAAGATTGATTCACTATTTTTAAATATATAATTGCGGAGGGCTCCGTTGTAATTTTTTTGGGGACATACTGTATATATATATGCTATAGTGAAAACTTTTAGCAAAGAAAATAGGTTTTCATCGGGATTCGAACCCGAGACCTCCGGATTACAAGACCAAACTAGGGCTTTCAATAGCTCAGTCGGTAGAGCACCGGTCTAGTAATCCGGATGTCTCGGGTTCGAATCCCGATGAAAACCCATTTTCTTTGCTCAGAGTTTTCACTATTTATCATTATTGTGATTTTGCTTCTGGTCAGTTTTCCCTTTCTTTGTTTCAATATATATTAAAAAAAATTAAAAAGCTGCATCGCTTCGGCGATCCCTCGCATTTATTTCCAAGTTGATTTACATCCTTTGGGTTTATGTCAGGTTAACGTGTTTGTGTGTGGCACACATACACACACGAAAGCTTCTGACCACACGAGCAAAGAGAATTAAGGGTTATGGGACGAATACCGACCTAGGGCTTTCAATAGCACAGTCGGTAGAGAACCGAAGAAAATGAAAACCCATTTTCTTTGCTCAAAGTTTTCCCTATTTATCATTTGTTTCTGGTCAGTTTTCTCTTTCTTTGTTTCAATATGTATATACATTTATCTATCTATCTATATCTATCTATATCTATCTATATATATATATATATATATATATATATATATATATATATTTATATATATATATATATATATATATATATATATATATATATATATATATATTTATACACTGTAAAAACATCGGTGTTAGATTTAACACCACGGGTGTTAAATCTAACACCGATCAAACTTTAATAAAGGACCACACCCACAGGTGTTAAAAATGCACTGTGATAGTGTTGAAAAGTTTTCACCTGACACTTCGTGGTGTTAATTTGACACTGTACTGGTGTTAATTCAAAAATGACACCACATGGTGTTGATTTGATATTTGCTGGTGTTAATATCAATGGTTTAACACCCGTCCAGCTTCAATAAGGGACCACACCAGCTGGTGTTACTTTGGTGTAAATTTATTTTCACATTTTTTCAAAAATCTAGTATTTTAATGTAAAAGTCTTGATCGTCTTGTTTAAATTAAAAATCAACAAGAAGTGCAGTTACTAAGAAACTCTTCAAAAACCAGTTTAAAATTTGGAAATGACACCCGTAGGTGTTAATTTAACACCATAAATGAGCATCGAAAATTTAACACCAGCTCGGTGTTCACTATTTAACACCGGACTTTTTGCAGTGTATATACATAAATATTTATGTATTCATATACATAATACATTTATTAACATATTTATTTATTTTATGCATTATATATTATATATGTATAATTCATGTAATACATGTATATGAGATTAAAACCTAAAATGGCATTAAAACACGCTCTTTCCTCGCCAGGATAAAGCGTTTTAATGCCATTTTAGGTTTTAATCTCATATACATAAAATGTATTATGTGTATATATGTATGTATATATGTATACATAACATATACATATATTAAATAGTGTTTCATTACAAAATGTGACTGGTTAATTGGTACCAAGTAACATTCATTAATTTTGTCATAGTTCACGGTCGTGAACTGTACCCTGATTCTTTCACTGAGAATCCTGTGTTAAAGACATCGGAATGAGCCATCTTTTCTTACGAATGCTATCGCTTTGCAATCGATACTTTTCTTTTCACGAGCAAATGATAGAATCGTCAAATGGTTAAGGAAGAGGAGCCAATGTGGTTTATCGATGCCGATAAAGACGGACACGGCACTATCGATTTGATTAGCCGATATTTCAAATGTGGTTGTTTATCTAGCCTAGCCAAATCAAAGTTATAAATTCGCTTCATTTACTACAACAAGTGGTACATGTACTTTTATGCACTATTCTAGACAATGAATGCACACTCCAAATATACTTAACGTCCCTGGTGCAATTCTATTTTCCCTCGGCCATCGGCCTCGGTGAAATGAAAATGCACTTGGGCTAATTATGCATTTGTCGTGCACATAATCGAGTGTAGCGCATTCAACTGTTCAAGGTCATATACTATTTATGAAATATAGCCTGTATCATTAAAACACCTACTCAATACTCCGTTGTGCCCTTCACGTAGATACAGGGATCTAATTGCATAGGTACAAGGGCATTAGCAACCCCCACACGTAAATCTTAGACTTTTAAATGGATCTTACAGGTTGTTGGGTTGGGGATTATTTTGTTTATCATTTATCTATTTATTTTAGGGAGTCCAAGTCTCCCCCCCCCCCCCCATCAGTCTCCAAGCACTATAAGTCCCATATCATATCTTCTTAAATGATTACAATGGAATGGCTATCGCGGAGAAGAATACACTAAATAATATTCTTTTATTCCTGAATTGTTACCAAAAAACAAAAATCTGTCATTACTGATAGCTACTGCTACTATTGTTATTATTAATGCTATCTTAAATTTACTATCAATATTGTTAATATTGCTTTATAACGATAGTAATAATGGATCAAATTCATCTAGATTGATAAAACAAAAGAAGATATAACTTGATACCATTTCTTTGCCTCTCCAATATATCCGATACCTCTAAACTCTGACCTTTAAATATGATGTTTGGAATTTTTACCCAATAACCTTAAACAATGTAAATCTATTCATTTATTTAAAAGACAGCTTAAAGATATGATGTTAACTCAGTATGTGTCCGAATATTAGAGAATGTTAAATTGCTATTTATCTGTTGTTTGGTTTTGTTCTTTTTTTTTTCCACCAGATTTCTATTCAGTGACTGGTTTAAAAGCGAGACATTACCATCTGAGAAGAACACATTGATTGAAGTTATTGCCTTCATGCTCATTGTATATGCGCTCTCAATATAAGAGAAGTTAACCCTTAGCTTCATTTGTTTAGTTACTCTTGTTGTTAAAGGGATCAGTGGTGGATCCAGATGGGGCACACCGGGCGCAAGCCCCCTCTTTATATTTTGTTAAAACAAAAGAAATGAAAAGAAAGAAAGGGGGAGGGGCCGCTGGCGTCCCCTTTCATTTTGTATATCTAAAGGCGCCTCCCCTACCGGAATTTATGGATCCGTCCCTGGGGATGGTATAGTATTGGTTGAGGTAAGAATTCGGTTTTCAACCTTATGCGAGATACTTACCTTATGCGAGAAACCACATTCTGCATGAAATGGTAAAAAGCGTACAATTCTAAGAGGAATTAAATGTTTATTTGATGAAATTGATTTTGAAATGGCAGACATCCAAACAGAAAGTAAAACACAGCGATCCTAAAAAAAAGGTGGGTCCCACCTTTTATCAGGATCACTTTGTTTTGGATATTTCAGCCAGTTCAAAACAGATTTTCATCAAATAAACTTTGAATTCCTCTTAGAATTATATGCTATTGCATATTTCATAAGGTGTTTAACATTATCTTAAAAAAAATCATCGAAAAACGTTGGAAACCTCAAGACCCATCTCAACCCAAAATGTACCATCCCTTAAAAGTACATGTAATTGCGTAATCATTTCAGTGCGTTTACTTGATTATTTTCTCCCTCGAATTTGTGCAATATAGGTTGATGGCCCTGTATGAAATCAAATGCATTCATCAATTTCTGGTCATGCATGCCCAAATAAAGTGACATCTATGGGAACGCCTGTTGGAGATTCACAAGGAGAAATAGCACCCGTCACTTTACCTTTCTCGTATAAGGTGATTATGACCTAAATCACTGCTAAATGCGTACATACTTAGTAATATGAAATCTTTAATCCCCTCTCTTTGTGCAGTGTAAGATTTGTAAGATTTGTATGATTTTATTGACTCTATCGACCCCCTCTCGAGGTATGAGAGTACAAATACATTTACAACATATGAATACAAAAATGTAAGTGATAATGTACATGTACATGTGAAAATAACAGATATAAATAAATATGTTTACAAAACAAGGCGTAAAGGACGTTTACTGTAAGTCACTGGGCGAGTCAACTATCGAGGCAACAGTGCACAGACAGACGCAGTATGGGTGCACGAGGTCGAAAAAATAATACAAATAAACGGAGAATATACCCCAATACAATGTATGGATTCGATGAATGCCCAAATATATTAAGTTGAACACATCACTGAAGTTTGAGGAAATACTATACAATCCACTAATACGATCTAAATCTGTCAAATTTTGGTTCGTGTTTGTCCGATTTTCCTCAAACTCCAATATGTTGAGCCGGTATTTCTGTCTTCACTGAATCTATGCACAAATTTGGGTAAATCCCCCCCCCCCCCCTCCCTTTTCTCCTATTACCAGTATCTATCCATATGACGAAGAAATGTTGACCCAATGCTCGGGTGCCCGAACTCTACCCGTTGCCTGTATATTACCCATGAGATGGCAGGAAGAGCCATTACTTTCAGCCCTATTATGAGTCCATCAATGCTAGTATTTCAAAATTCACGGCTTCTCAATTATTTTCATTTATATAAGCTGTGCGTCTTTTCATTTATATATGATCTTATAAATGGTTATCTGCCTCATTCACCTTCTAGATATTCAAATTCATGAAATTCTTCCGTCGAGAGGTAACCCGTTTTTATTCAATTGATTGGCAAATTGCCCTACATCGACGTAAATAAGCACTGAATTGATCAGTGTTTTAATAGTAGCCATGATAAAAAATCATGGGCGTCGAGTACGTACGCCCATGATTCTTTATCATGGCTACTTCTAGATATTGTTCATTATTTTGTATCTCATATAATGCCGGAAGTATTACAAGAACTATAATTAAGACTAATTACGGAAAGTTTTCTATGTCATCTGCTGGTGTATCTTTATGGAATGATCTGCCGTTACCCATACAGGATTGCAGTTCAACATACCCATTCCGTAGATCTTTTAAATCCCATTTGTATTTTTATGTGTGCTTTCGCCAATGTCACGGTTGAAGTATTATAGAGTAATATATATTTCCTTGGTTAGTGCAGTTATATTATTTTAGACCAATGCACATAATTATCAATTAACACTTATAGCAGAAGATGTATAACCATGTCAAGTTTTTAACTCCATTGTCATGTTTCATGTACATTGTATTTTCAAACCAGAGCTATTTATTGTACTGTACTTATTACCTTTTTAGAACCTTTGTATCAGACAGGTTGTCAGACTTGATGAGCAGTCATGCTATTTTCTGCAGTACCTTTTATCCTCCATTCATTCATGTGTCTTTTGTTATAAATTACTAGTATGCCATGTAGACATGAGAATACAGATGATAATAAGCTTCAACTTCAACTTCAACTTCTCTACTTTTCACTATTCAGGTATCCCCGTCTTTGTGCCCATTACATTAGTTTCTGTCTTGTTATATTCCCTGTGTGTTGTCCCCCTCAGCCAAGTGATATTGAAAATACGCCAAGTTAAAGTTGTTTATTTGTGTATGTGTGCATGTGTTTGTGTGTTTGTGTGTTTGTGTGTTTGTGTGTGTGTGTGTGTGTTGTTGTTGTTGTTGTTGTTGTTGTTGTTGTTGTTGTTGTTGTTGTTCTTTCAGTTAGACATAAGGGAGAACTTAAAGATATTAGTTGTACCAATATATCACTCAAAGACCGTTATCCCAGTCAAAGAAACTGCTTGTCGATGACGGTCTCATTCACCTGTGTCTTATAATACAATGCAGTGTATTTGCGTATATACACGTACATGTATACGTACGTCTATTTCTATAATTACTCTTATTTATATTTTGACGTAAATATTGCTGATTTTGTCATGATTCAACTTGTACAAGTGTAGAAATAAAACAAACTGCAACTGAAACTACCTTGAATATCAGAAATCCTGATACGAATTATTCACGCGTCGGTAACTGCTTTGTGTAATTATTTTCCTTTTGTCTATCAGATGGCATTTGAAGTGATGGTAGTTGTCATTATCATTATTTTTGTCATAAATGTAAGTTTACCTAAATGAATATTACACTAATATTGTCTTTTTAGAGGTGTAACATAATACTCCGCAGGAGGTACATTTTCCCTAAGATATTACACTCTCCAGAAGTGCGCAGCGAGGGGAAAATTGATTTGTCCTTTTCAAATTGTTGAACAGCTGATTCGATAAATTATCACTTTGTATAATGCATTTTCTTTTATTGATGGCAAAAAAGGTTTAATAATTGAATTGACTGGAAAAAAAAAATAACTCCCAGGTTACTGTCAAGTGTCATATGACGATAGACAAAGCAATATTTGTTATAATATATGGCCTACATGAATACACGTTTCATTCCAGCTCCGTCTGCAGCAAGTCAAATTTTTTAAAAAATCATATTACCTGATGTGGCATCACGATAGTCTATAACAATTTCAATCCTCACTGCACTAGTCACGTGAGTGTATTATGACCCATCACTGACGAGCATTTACGTAGACCATTAAATACTAGGTGTTACAAAAACATTTCCCACTTTTGATCCTTGATAATTCAAAAACTATATATCAGATAACACTAACATTGATATGAGCACAGGGGGTATTGGTGTGTATAGGAGTGTGTAGTTGACATCCAGACAACGGTCTTGGACAATGGCCAGGATTGGAATGGTCTATTACATATTCATGAGGAATTCCAGCTAGTCTTTATTCATTCTGAAATGTGGTGTATGCAAGCATATGGAAACATGTGTATACTTTTATCATGTGCATGCATTTCACCCATTGCCTTATTCTGTTCAAATGTATGCAAATTGGTTGCTTTTCTGCTTTTGTGTTTACGTCCCAAGCCCTTGAAAAAGACCGGTAACTCGGTCAAAAGCTCGGGAGAATAAAAGGCTATTAGTGAACATACTGCGACGTCTGCAAGCAGTCATTCCTCCGTCACACCTATACATAAAGATAATGCAGCACCCACAAGGTACGAGGCCAAGCCCACTTCACCTTATACACGTTGTATGTACTATTACACGTATACATGTGTGTGTGTGTGTGTGTGTGTGTGTATGTATTTTTGTATATTCTTACATAGGTTTAAAGGGGACCCAACCCCAAAGAGCAATGTGGATTGAGTGAAAGCAGCAACATTAGTAGAACACATGCATCAGTGATAGTTCAAGGAAAATCGGACAATCGATGCAAAAGTTATGAATTTTTAAAGTTTTGGTGTTGGAACTGCTGGATGAGGAGACTACTTCAGGTTTGATATGACGTACGAGTGGACAACAATATAAAGAAAATATAAAGGGGATTCCACAAAAATTCATTTTTCATGAAAATTACATATTCCATCAACTTGATACTGACATATGTTAAGGGTAGCAATTATTCCCCTTGCTTTCTGAAAGCGGTTAGTCAAGTGCTCTTTCATTATGCTAGAAAAGTGAATTTTTGTGGAATTCCCTTTTATGCTTTATTCATGTAATGATGTCTTATACCAAAGGCATGAATCACACGTTGTATTGTGAAGATACTTTAACTGCAGTCATGTCACGCTAGCACCATGCACACACACACACACACACACACACACAGAAACACTCGCGACATAAGAATTTCTACCTCCGAAACCAGTCCCTAATGCTTCTCCCATCCCCAGCACCCCCCCCCCCCCCCCCCCCCCCCCCCCAAAGAAAAAATTCCAGGCACTAACACTCACAAATAAGTCCTTGCATTGAACAACAAAACCGAAACTGAAATTTCATTTGACGGTTTGAGCATCCAGTACAACCGAATGACTGGCTATCAACTCATATCAGCATTCATCATTGTATTTCCTGGTTGAGAGTTGCTGGAAAAAAAAACCAATGCTTTGAAATAAAGATGTTCTTATCAAACCTTGGTGCACATATTATACTGTATTTGAGGAATGTCCAGTATGTGTGCCTGAACAAAATGTCGTTAATAGCTCTCTGGCAATCATTAAGGAATTCCTTCTTTCTTTCTTTCTTTCTTTTTTAATAGCTAGAGCTGTAAATACCTATGTAAGAGTTTAAATGTATGCTGGCAAGTGTAGCACCTATAATACTTGATTTCAAAAAGTCATTTCAACTACAGTATTGTCAAGTTGACACGAATGCCTTTGCAACAACAAAGACCACAGAAGCATGTCTAGAGACCGGATGTCCCTAAACCCAAAGCTAAAGAGTATGATATTCCACAGACTTACAAGAGTTCCAATTAATTTTCAATACCTAATTATTTCACAGAAACAACAAAACATAATGGATCACAGAAACACAACAGTTAGCTCAACATCTTAATTTATTTCCTTTTTCTATATACAAGTTTACATAAACAATCTGTACACATGAGCTTCAGAATGTTAGGTTTTTTTCATCAGTCGTACATCTAGCTTCAAACAAAACTAATGTGCGCCATGTACTGTCTAAAATACAGAGATTTTGTACACAACGTGAATAATATGCTAGTAAAATACACTCCTGCATTTTTTTTTAAAGTTATCATTTTTTTTTTCAAATTTTTTATTTTTGCCTTCTCCAAGCAAAATGTGGTGGATGGATAGTCTACACGCTTATAGTACAAGAACTCATCGCATTACATCAAAAGTGAAGATTGGTGTACAAAACGAGATGTAAGAGACGAAGTTGCTGAAGGGAATAGTCACATCAACACATAATGAATATCAAAGCCAAAATATGTATCATAAAGTATTTTTTTTTTTTTTAGATAAAGAATACACCATTGCTTTGCACTGGTTTCAAAATATTTCCAAAGAGAACATATTCACCTCTTATCACTTTTGTAAATAAATTCAGAGACACAACAGAACACAAGGTTCTTTTGATAATCGATACATACAAGTTCTTTCTTGATTGTATATAGTCTATGTTCCTTTTTATACAAAATGTACACTGTCAAAATTTATATTGATAAACCTTCACTGCCCAATTGTCAAAAATAGTTTTTACTCTGTTTTGTGTTACCACATTAGATAATCAAACACAGAATTCATAAATATAAACCTACATATATATTTCAAACACATTCCCTTCATTTTTAGGTTCTTCAATTCAATCAACTCCTATATACATTAATGCCTCACCTAATTTAAAAATAAGAAAAATCACAAGACAAAAAATTTGTAGCTATACATACACCCAATCTGCAAATTCAAATTTGTACAAGTCAGTATATATATTATCCATTGTCTGTGCCACACAACATCCAAAAACAAAACAATAGAGAAAACGAAAAATACAAACATGGCTGGTAACTTTTGTAAAACAACGATTTGTTCAGAACAGGCAACATAAGTTTAAGACAACCCAACTATACAGGTCATCAAATAAAAAAAAAAAAAAAAAACCACACACACACACTCTAAACTAATATGAAACAATGCACACAAACCATGTAGTATAATGTCAGTGAGTGGCTTTGTACACAAACTTACACTCTGTCTCACAGCCTGGCTAGAAAAAGTATATATTGTTCTCTTCATATGACTGTCTATGTATTTACACAGTTGGTTTAGCCGGATTACATATAGAGTTGTATTTAGGAAATGACCGTACAAGATTTCAGGGAGTAAACACCGCACCTCTTCAATTAAACCTTACATTAATTTCTACACACTACGAAATTGAACACTCTGGCTCTACATCTCAAGGAAAAAAAGAAAGAAGAGTTAAATGATAAAATCTATAGTCAAATTACTGAACAATGAGCCACACACGCAACAGATGATGTGTGAGATAGGCGATTATCATCTCGAACTCCTGCAGCCAAAGACCTAGTACACACAACAAATTGGATAAGGAAGTTGAGTATATGCTCTTCCCCATACCTAAAGGATAAAAAAAAAAGAAGACTAATAAAAGTGTCCACAACAACCACACAAGAACATGTCTGGTTTGCAAAATTTCCATTGTTTCTCTCTTCTTTTGTTTTTGACACGTAACTAACAAGCATTGAGCATCTTAATGCCATATGCATTTGATTTCTGTTTAAAAAGAAAAAAATCCCAACAACCTAAAAGATTAATTGTCAGATTCCATCCCTCCCCAATGCTTTCTCCTATTTTATAATGGAGAGTTCAAGGAGACATCTGTTTCATAGTAATAGACTGTTTGACTGATGCATTTACATTCTATGAATGTTTTGTGCACAAAAGTTGCCCTTAACCAAAAAGCATGCAGGAGACTTGCCCTACCTAGCAACAACTAAGCGAATTCCTGCCAAAGGAGCTTGATTGGAGGGAGCAGGTGAATGAAATGTTTCCTTGATTGGCTATACGAAAAGAAACATTCATGAATTGTAGTACGTTATACAAATGGTCTATTGTGCTGGGTATGTTATCCCGATCCCCTTCCCTCTCACACTGCTTCCTCACGCTTCAGCATGCTTTAGAAAGTAACATATTTTTCCTCTTTTCACGCAAGTAATCACTTAGGAATTAAGAGCATGCCCCTGCCTCAGCTTGGAAATCCCCAATTCATGATCATCGAACATTTTGGCTGTTTCATAGTTCACATCAAGATCAAATCCAACTTGTCATATGAAGGCTGCTGAGTCGAAATGTCAACTGCTCCACACACCCTAACAGCCCTGTGATCAAATTACGTAACAGTACAACTACATGAAAAATTGAAATTGATAATTGAAAGTCCATAAGGTGGATGGATGTCATATATCTTAGTCAGTGTGGTGGTCAATTACAAGAGTTGGAAAAAAGGAACATACAATGTAAGCATGCAGAGATGCAGAGCACAGAACGCATTCATCGTGTGGCAAACAATGCGTGACAAAATTGATGGCAATCAAAACAGACCACCATAAATAAAGAGTACTATTCCTGGACAGCACAAGAGATCACGGTCAAACAATAATTTACTACAGGATGTGACACACGTTCATTGACATAATTCGATAAAATTCCCTCCACACAAACAACCCATGAGTTACTGGCACGCTAAAAGCTCCCTGTACAGACGAATTGGGCTACACGTATTCTAGCAATGTTAAGTAATTTCTCGTTATGCCGCTGAGGTGAACTTGCTACTGACCATATCTGACTTGCATTACGACTACCACGGCAAATAATCAAGATCCGTTCCCCTTCCTTTCCATTCGTGACCTTTCCATTTACCTTCCTAGCTCTGAGGAATGACTAACATTATACAGATTTGTTTGGCCAACTATTTGAACAAAGTGAGATTCTGCACACTCGACCTAGTTGACAAAATCTTCTATAGTATACCCTGAGTTTTCTATTTAAACGTTTTCCATAATTGGTAAAATCAAAATGCAAAAAAAAAAAGTGTTTTCCATTGACAAATTGACAATATGAACATGAGCAATTTTGATGTTTCAAAAATCTGAAAGCATGAATGATGTGAATTTCTGTAATTTACAATGCCACGTTTGGGTTTACCCACTTCTCCATCCACGGAAACATCAAGTATGCTTCAGATATAAATGTATACTCTATGGTTGAAGTTTCTTCCTTGGCCAACTGATGATCCAGGAATTCAACACACTTCACCATGCATAACTTAATATCCTTATGAAACAATTCCCCCTAGCCTTTTCATGTGCTTTGTTTTTGTTTTTCTTGAACATGCCCTCATAGTCTGCGGGCACAAAACTGTAAACATGGCATAATCAGTCATTTTTAGACTTAACAAGGTGACATATTTGGGAAGGCTGAAGTTGTGACATTGGCTCTCAACCACTGGTTTTTGGTTTGTTCTGTTATTTTCCAATAGAGAACCTAAAACTCTCCTCATACTCGGATAAGAGTCTGTCACTTCCAGCTGCATCCTTTGTTGACATCGGGGGTGTAGGTACGCCTCATCATGGGTTGCCCACTCATCGACGGCTTCATGAAGCTGTAGCCCGGGTACATGCCCTGGTTGTGGATGGACTGCTGCCTCGTGGCTGCCATGTTCACCATCTGCATCTGCATAGCGGAGGGTTGCTCCATGAAGCCTGCATGGTTGCCGGCATGGAAGTTGTTGGACATCATGCGTGCCGGCATGCATCCGTTGATGGGGCCACGGGGGTGTCGCGGGGACGCTGGGTAGCCCCTGTAGTAGTTGTACTGGGACGCGTTGTACTGCTGCTGGACCGACTGCATCACATTGTGGTGGTTGGAGGGACTGTGGGTGGGGGGTCCCTGGAAGTGGCCATAGTGTTTGTAGTTTGGGTGCATGTGCATGGCCTGCGCCGCGGCACCCGGTGGCTGGGCGGCAGCAATCTGCTGCTGCATGTGTGGCAGGTGTTGGCCATAGTGTTGCTGCTGCTGGTGTTGTTGCTGCTGATGGTGAAGCAAGGCAGAGGAGTTCATCTGGTTGGCATGCTGCTGCTGCGACATCTGGTGCTGGTGGTGCTGCTGCAGCTGCTCTGCCCTCTGCTGCTGGATCGTGGCCACCCGTCTCTCTGGTCTCTGCATCTGCTGTACCATGGTTTCGTGCCTGGCCTCTTGCGCGTGAGACGTCATAGCATCCTGGCGGTGCTGCGAGAATGTCCCTTGGCGGTGGGGCGTCCTGGCATCTCTCCGCTGCTGCGTGACGATGTCGGATAACTGGGGCGTTATTGCTTGCCTCTGAGAAGTCATGTTGACATTGTCCATGATGTGAGGGGTCATGGCATCTTCTCGATGCGGGGTGGTGGTCTCCTGCCGCTGCACCACCATTGCCTCTTGCATATGAGGTGTCATTGTCTCTGAGCGGTGCGTAGACATGGCCTCTGTCATGTGATGGGACATAGTCTCCGGTCTATGTGGAGTGGCAGCATCTCGCCTCATTGTTTCCTGCATGTGCTGAGTCATGTCAGTCCTGTGCGGGGTGGTGGTGTCCCGCCTGGCATCTGCCATATGTGATGCCACACTCTCAGGTCTGTGCCCCATCATTTGATCCTGTATGTGGGGGTTCATAGCATCTGGTCTCAAGGCCGCCATCGGCTCTTGCCTCCGCTGGTGCATGGCCTCCTGCTGCATGTGAGCAGCCATATTGGTCTCTGGCAAGTGGGATGTCATGGAGTCGTGGCGGTGGCGAACCATTGCCTCTTGTCTGTGGGGTGTCATAGCGTCCGGTCTCTGCTGCGTGAGCACACTTTGCCTCTGCTGTGTCATTAGGTCTTGCCGCTGCTGCTGCTGCTGCTGCTGCTGGGGCTGAGCCTGGGGGACATGATGCTGGATGGCCGCTGACCCGTGACCCTGCATGGCTTCCATGCTGTGTTGTTGTTGCAGGTCTGGTCGAAGTTGTCCCATACGCTCTGCACCATGATGGCTCAGGTGATCAGTGCTTTGAGCAACCCGGTGATCAACAGCAGTTTGCTGCACAGCTGATGATTCCACACCCTGATGTTGCTGATGTTGTTGTTGCTGCTGCTGCTGTTGCTGCTGTTGGTGCTGCTGTTGCTGGATGAGTTCACCACCAGCTATGGATACCCTACGCTGTGGTGCTTGACGGTGGGCTTGGGAAACGGGAGGAGTGATATTCCTCTGCATGTGTACCTGAGAATTTTGAATGGGGGGAGTTTGTACAGGGGGCGGAGTTGGATTCTGAGGTGGGGTCAGGTTGGCTGTTGGCTTTGGTGATCTGGGAATAGTAAGAGGAGTATTAGGCAAAATATCATTGGTCAGCTGCTGAAGTTTGGCTAAGCTACTTGTGGATCCATTGCGGTTCTGGCCTTGCTGTCCACCCGCACCAAACATGACGTTATTGTTGGAGTTATTACCATTGTGGCCAGTGGGAGAACCAAGTGGTGGCTTCATGACACATGATGACTGGTGTTGGCCCATCGGTGAACAGACTTGAGGACTGCGCATCTGGGGGCTGCACACTGGAGCACTGTGCATTTGAGGACTGCATGACGTAGCTGAGGTAATGACTGGACTCTTCACTGGCGGCAAGCTCATGGCAGGGCTGCATGCCTGGTTCGTGCTCCGCGCAGGACTGCACGTCTGAACATAGGCCGGGCTGCACACCTGGTTGTTATTGAGTGCAGGACTGCATACCGATCCACTGTTCATAACGGGGCTACACACCTGTGCATTATTCAAACTAGGGCTGCACATGGCGCTGTTGTTCATTGCTGGACTACACATCTGGGCACCCATGGCCGGACTGCAGACTTGAGGGCTCTGCATGCTATTCAACTGGTGTGGACTATTCATTTTGCCGAGCTGTGGACTGTTCAAAGAGTTCCTCTGAGGGCTTATGCTAGGCACTGGTTGACCCATGCCAGGTCTGCCTGGCGGGCTCGTTTGCTTGGGGCTGTAACCCTGTGGCTGGGGTTGCGGTTGCTGTTGCTGTTGTGGGGGCTGACCCATGTTAGTACTGCACATATCCCCGTGAGGACTGCTCAAGTTGTGATGCATTTGTGGACTGCTTAAGCTACCCATACCCCTCACGCCTGCCATGCCTGGATTTCCCATCACATCTGTCTGGTCGATGCTAGGCGGGTCAGCAATCTCCATGCAGATGCTGTACCGCTTTGTTGGGTTGCTGCACGGGTGGTATCCCATCTGTGTGCTGTGTTGAGCCATGTCCCCTGAATGACCGTAGTCTGGCATTCCCATGGACTGCATGTTGTCATGCGGACTGCCACCCATCGGGTTCTGCAGGCTACCTTGGCAAGACTGCATGTTCTGGTGGTGCATTGGCATCTGTCCCTGAGAGCTCATCATTTGAGACTGCTGGTCTGCCTGGGCACTCTGAGCTGCCTCCATGTGCTGCTGGCCATCAAGGTGTACATTAGTGTCCATGCACTGTGCCTCCACTTGATGGGGAACCTGGGTCTCCATATGCGGAGGTGTCTGGTTCACAACTTGCTGGGCCTGCTGATTCAGGAGTTGTTGCTGCCCAGCCATCATCTGTGGGCCTGCATTCAGAACACCTGACACACTGTCAAGCATTTGGGATGTCGCATCAATGGTCTGTGTGGCATCCATGGGGGGCAAGGTGTCAATGACGGGTGGAGTTTCCATGGACTGGGGTGTTGGCATTGTGTTGGGGATGTCCATGATTTGCCTGTCGATAGCTTCCTGGGCTTCCATCTTGTTGGAACCTTCCACAGAAGACAAGGCAGAGTTGATGCAAGGAGGCGACGTGTCGAGGGATTGGGGCGTGTCCATGGGTGGAGGCACATCCACACCCGAGGTATCAGGTGGTAATGATGGAGCAAGGTGTTGGTCATCCAAGTTAAGAATGTCCATTTCATTACAATCACTCCTGGGCCTCATCTCCGATGACTCGCTACCGCTGAAATTCTGAAAGTCAGACTCTGAGGTGACTGGATACGGAGGGTTGTCACTCTCAGGCATGCACTGAACAGCTGCAATGTCATCCCTCACAGGACTGGAATCGATCTCAATAATGGATTCAATAGCCTCAGCTGTCTCCATGTCCTCCGCCTCAGTAGGTTCCATGATCTGTCGCGTGTCTGGCTGACTGTAACTACTGTCCATGTCACTCTGCATATGGCTGTGCTCAAGCTCTGCATTGTCCTCCATGTTGTCCTGGTGACTGTTGTCATCAGAAGTTTCTGCACATTGGTCACTGAGGGTACCATCGATCTGTTCCTTGGATATTTCTTCACCACTATTCTGTTCGTGGGGAGGCGTGTTTGGAGTTGAGTTTACACTCACTTCACTACCTTCAGGTCTGTTCTCATCAATCATCGTCAATTTATGAACCTCTTCATCAGACTTTGCATCCCTAATATCCTGTTCAGTACTAGCTGGCATTTCGTCATCAAAACGTTCTAGGACAGGACTGGGGTTATTGGACTTGGGGCTGACTACAGGTGAGTCAACCTTCGCAAGGGTTGGTGGTTCACTATGATCGAGCCCATCCTGCTCTCTGACTGAACTCTCCAAGGTTCTGGGTTCATCATCTGCCTCTTTCCTGTTGTCTTCCTCCTTTTCATCCTCTGATGCCGATGCAGAGGATGAGGAGGATGAAAATGAAAGATTGATTTCTTTTTCCTCACTCATACTTATCCGGGGCACAACAGTATTCTCTACATCTTCTACCACTGTCTTCTGAGTACTGAGTTTTTCAGGCATGTCATTTATGTCTGTATCATCATCACCATCACTGTCATCTTCTGTTTTATCAACGTCCTCCTCTTCCATACCTTTCTCTGCAATTGTGCACTGGATTTCCATTTGTTCATCAGCCTTTACATTCAGGTCCCTTGGGGGTTCCTCCTCATCCATCTTTTCAGTGTTATCTTCACTTTCAGTATCACTGCTCTCCGCCCGCTCATCATCACTACTCAACTCGGTATCAGCCTCTCTCCCCTTCTCTACCTCCTCTTCATCAAGGGCATGAGAATTGTCATCTAAATCACCGTCGGAGTCATCGTCATTGACAACGTTGCCAGTGGGTTCACCCGAATCTTCAGTCTTGCCGTCAGCATTATTCCACATTGGACCATTACTCTTGGCTGGTTCTTCCGTCACAGATGGCTCTTGGGTGTCATCGTCACTTTCGCTACTGCTGTCTGAGCTGCTGCTACTGGAGCATCCAAGACCGTTTACACATTCCTTTGCGTTGCTTGTGCTCTTTGAATCAGTCTCTGGCACAGGTTCCTTGCTCCCCTTGGTATCGGTGGCAACCGACACTGGCTTGGTGTTATTTGCATTTTCGTCTTCTTTTTGAGTTCCCGCTTTACCTTTTGCCAAGGTACGAAGTGCAAGATCGTCATCATCACTGTCACTGTCCGACGAGGAACTCATATCTATGGGGGTGTACTCCACACGCTTGCTCCTTTCAACCTTCAGAGGCGGTGGTTTCTTTGGTCGATTAACAGGTGTTGTCATGCTCAGCAGCCTCTTGAAGTCCTCCTCATCGTCAGATGACGAGCTCGTTTCATCAAAATCACTCAGAGACCCGGGTAAGGGTGCAGGGATTTGGGTGCTTGGCAAAGTGGAGGTCTTTGGTGTAGAAGGTGCAACAGGGGGAGGAGGAGGAGGAGCTAGCTGGGATTTTGGCTTTGGCTTTGGCTTCTTCTTCCTCTCCCACAGAGGCACTCGCTTTCGTCGTCTCCTGCGCTTCTTCACTGCTGGTGGCCCGTCTTCAGTTGGTTTTGCCCGCTGGAGCCCCCTAGGCCACCCTCGCCTTTGCTCTGTGGGGGTAGCGGGCTCTCCGTTTTTTGGACGCCCTCTACTGTTCGTGGTGGTCGACGTGGAACTGACGCTGGGCCCCGCTGCCTTGGAGTTGGCGGCTGTCAGGGGAGGCCTGCCCTTTGGACGTCCGAGCCTGGTCTGTGGCTTTGGGTCTTCAAAGTCACTGTCGGGGCTGCTCAAGCCACCGTTGACTTCCTGTACATGTTTGGCTTTGGTGTACAGCTTTCCTCCAGCTCCTTTGCCTCCTTTGGCTGCAACAGAACATAATCCATCGATACTCATATTGAATCCATACCAAATTTCATATGAAGACACAAATAGATGAATTCAACATCCCAATCATTGCACTTTGATATCTTTCAAAATGTGGGGGAAAAAAACTCTTCTTTAACACCAAAAGGACATTTGACTTCTGGAATAAATGCTGCACAGAAAAGAAGGGGTGACTTAAGGCAACTATTGTATCAAGGACAAAGGAAATTGTAAATATAGCCCATTTGCCATTTTTATTTCCAGTCTTCTAGTCTATATATGTATGCAAGCACAGTAAGTTGTGTCATTATTTCAAGAAGTCAAAGCTTTGTGTAATTCTCCTGAGTTGGATGGCACATTGAAAAGGTTGATTCATTCACATACAGAGGACAAGAAAAGTTAATATTTGTGTAATCAAAAGTGAGAGGAAGCAAAATACATTAAAGGCAAAGCTGCTGAAGAAATGCAAAGCTGGGATATACTTACAGAGAGCCTTTTTAGGGCCCTTCGTAGGTGCCGTCAGTTTGCTCTTCAGCACGTCCTTAGACTTTGAAGGCCCTCTGAGGGGTGACTTCATCTTGGATTTGGCAAGCTTGGGTGGGGACAGTTTGGCTTTGTCCATCTGGAAAACGGAAGAGACAAACTGAAGCATTATTCTAAGAGTAATTTGGTGGGCAACGCAAACTTAACCACACACACACACACACACACACAAATAGTTGTTCCTTGGTCTTTGCCAAACCTGCTGACAGTGAACCTGGTGCACGGGATGTGTGCTGTTTGCTTTGACTCATAAACTGATTTCCATCATGCATTTGAAACAAATGAGGGAACATTGCGAGTGACGTCAACGCTACTTACAGCAACAAGGTGCCTCAAGCTGGTATCCCACTCAAAATAGCACTGTATGAATGAATAACCCGTACTCGTGGCCAAATATGGCAAATCTACAATGACCTTTATTTCAGCTTTTCATTTACACTGCATGATTGACCCGAGAGTCTGCTGCATGCAGCATTGACAACAGCCCAGATGCACAGGAGTGTTGGAGTGAATGTAACAAGACAAATATTGTACCTTTTCTGTGGTGGGCATTCATAAAGTAAAATGTCATGTTAACTTTGCATGAAGCTAGAAGAGTCTGGTCGTATTTCCTGCAGTATTTCTTTTTGAAGTTGCCTTGCAGCTATTACAGAAAGGTCACAATTTTTTTGAATGTTGCCATGTTTGGTTCAGACAATGTGAATGGCCCATACATTTAAAACTGCATTCAGGCATTGGAGGTGCAAAGAATGTGAGTCATTCGAATACTGTATAACTGATGAGATAACTATGATTACAATGAACACTTTCAGTGCCGTAACTCGTTGTGGGCAAGTACAGACTAACGCCACTTCCCACTTACCTTGGAGTTCTTCTTGTTTTTCAGGGGCGACTTCAGCTTCTTCTTCAGAGTTGTTCTGAGCGTGGCACTCTTTGACCTCGCCAGCTCAAGGTCTGGTTTGAGAGAAGCTAGCCTGTCCCTCTCAACGATGGGATCCAGGGTGGGCGAGAGGACGCCCTCGCTCTTCTTCCGTTTGGGGAGAGGCTCGTCTGCTGCTGCCACCACGGACTCCAGGATGGGGATTTTCCGGCGTCGCTTCCGACCTCGTTTCCGCCTTGTGTACACCTGAGGAGGGGTGGGGGGGTTGAATTAATCGGTTCAAAGACCTGGTACTCATCAAAATCCTCCTAGTAAACAAAACAGGGCAATGAATGGCACTGATATTGGCAAATCTAGCTCAATTTCGACTTTCCTCACAGTATTTTTGCAATTGATCTGGGAAGTCACTGAGGCTAAAAAATTTTACTGCTTCTCATTCAAAAATCTTAAATTGTTATCAGAAGATTTTCTTGTTGCAAAATGTTTGATTAAAAGCAGGAATTTGAAAACTTTCAATTTTGGTATCACCTCAAAGTCACAACCTGAACCAGTCTATGAATATTTGCTCACTATGAGTCTCATTCATGTCAGCAGTACGGGGTAATTGATATCAACTCTACATTAGCTACAAGTTGTGAGATGTTGCTAATTTTCTTTAAAAAAAAATACATTCAAACAGTGACATCTAAGTTCACTTCATACATTTTGAAGGAGGGCATTTTAAAGTAAATGCCAATCTTTCCACACATAACAAACAATGTGCTGATGTGCATTCCTACAAATACACAAGTCATCCACTAATTCAGCTACTCAATGAGATACAGTGCAATTAGGAATGGCGAAATGATGTCAGACTTGAACATGTTCACATGGGCATTGGAAGGATGTTAACAACCACAAAATACACATCTGACAAAAGAGAGTTGTGCACTCCAGATGCATGCATAACACTAACATGTCTAGTGCCACTACAAGTTGTATACAATACTGTTCAACATAGCATAGCATACTAACAGATAGATGGTGATCTACAAGGAAACTAAAAAAACTATAAGGACAAAACTAAGAACAGGATCTAAACAATAAGAAAAAACAAGTTAATACATTGTTGAAAAAACATAGCAAAGACTTTTAAACAATTGTATCATCTAGCCATTAGGTGAGCTGAGATGTGAAATAAGCCTTATGCCTTACTAATATGCTAATGGGCCTTGGACATTTGTTGCCTTGACTATTGTTGTATTTTTTTTTTATGATACAGGAAAATACAAAAAATACACAATCGAATTATTCTGATGGAATTGAATTGGAAAGGAAGGCAGTGTAGAAAAGCATTCTGAAAGAGGGACTGGATCAGCCAAGGCTATTACTAATGGGGGACAAAAACACATGACCTTGGTACTGTGAAATGACCTTGGCATAGCACACATGCAGGGGAATCACCACAACGTACATGGACCAATAAAATAAACCCTCATTCGATTATTTTATTACTGAAAAATGTATACACTGATATGTTTTCACGCAGGGTGGAGTGCATCCATCTCAGGGATAAGGTGACGCAGATCAAAGTTTTTGAGCAAAAATGCAAAATACCCATGAAGTTTATTCACCCTTTACTAAGCCAGCATGCAAACCTGTCTCCCATTATAGTGCCATATTTAGATATCAAATGTGTCAAAAAAAAAGTTTGAAAAATATAAACGAATAAATAAAACTTTACACAAAAATGTCAGAGATGTTTCTTCACCCTGAACTAAAACCAGCATGCACACTTGTCTAAAAAAAAAATACATTCAATATTTGAAAACAAAAAACAAAAACACAGACCTCATTTCAGTCAAAAATTTTCCAATATAATATGAGAAACCATACACTTATAAGTCTGAAAACACATCAAGCCAACGGCTAAGTCATTTTCTTTTTCTACTTTTTGTGAACTGCCCCTCATTTCATTTTTGATGATATTTTACTAAACACGTAAATGAAAAGAGTCATGAAAGTCATCACATGCTAGATATTGCAAAAGCTTATTAATACCATACTTTTTTTCCCACGAACGTTAACCTCCAAACTCACATCTACTAAAGGATTACACATTGAACTACTACTAGGCAGGCATTCATCAACAAGAGCAAAGAAGGGTGGAGCAGATAAAAATTGGGATTTTATGTAGTCTGAAAGGACGTATGGGAGTTCTTCCGCATGGGCTTCCTCTGGCTTTTGGCCTGGAGAGGATGCTACATTGGGGAGGATCTATGTCGGGGCAACACAGATTCTACGAGCAAAGAAAAAACCGTGGCAGGGAATGCTACATGGGAGGAAACAGCACTCGGGGGGGAGGACGCAGTGATACTGATTGTCATGTCAAAACCAGCCAGAAGCCCTCCTCTCACCTCCTTGGTTAGATCAGGGGGAAAACTATCAAAAGTTTCCTCCAGCAGACGGGAGTGGTCTTTGAACTGCATTGGGGGCGGGGCAGTGTGAAAGAGGAAGAAGAAAGAGATGAACAAATGGTTGAACGTGTGTCTTTCTTTTGTGACTGTGTGTTTATGTGTGATGGTGTTTTTTTCAGAATATATTTCTTTCGATGTTTTGCCTTCATTTACATATTCATTAATTCGATGGAATTATTGTAGTTGATTTTGGTGTGACAGTGGACATGAAAATGTCTGATTTTTTTTTGTTTTTTGGTGTGAATGATCACACTGAGAATGGCTGTCTTATATAAATTGAATGAAATAACATGAAAACAATGGGTGAGGAAATATTCTTGTCTGTTGTAACTAAATGATGAAATTTTGTTACTTTGTATAGTAATACCAGTTTTGAGTTAATGTCTTTGGTATTGTTTGAATGGAATCGAGTAAATATGGGGGAAAAAGTGTAAGTGCGTGTGTGTGTGTGTGCGTGTGTGTGTGTGTGTGCGTGTGTGTGTGTGTGTGTGTGTGATGACTAGCATTTGCATGTGAGACACACAGAAGACTTCTAGTTTGTTTGACCACTGTTCTGAAAATTTTGCACATGGTTTCGTGTGAGACTGATCACAATACGCCCCACCCTTGTGTGAATGATGAAAATGCACAGGAGTGAGTACAGATACGGCACAAATGCAAGACTGTTTAACGAATACAGAAGTAAGCTGGAGAATGAAGAAAGATGAATCTAGGACAGCTGTCACTCTCGGGTGCGGACTGTATGCCGGAATCAAATCAAATTTGTCGTTAGCATTCATTCGTCAGACAACCAGCACAGACAACACAAATCGTCCCTTCTCAAGAGACAGTGTCTGTGTGCAGGGGTAAAAAAAAACCCACACAAATTGACATAGACTCATCAGTGGCCTGAAGGATTGGAGCTGGATGCATCTCGCAAAAAGTGGACAGCAGCGTCCCAAATTTGTTGGCTTTTCCCGCTTATAGATGTTTTCTGCAGCGTTTCCGTTAAAAACTGCATGGATCGCAGAAGAGATTTCGCAACCGTAATGAGAAATGACGGAAGCATAAGGGAACATCAAGCAAATGCGTAAAATATAAGCTCTGTAACCCCAAAGATGCAGGAGAAAATGCTGACTTTACTACAAGTAGTTTCTATCCTAGGAAGGAATAAAAAAGATGGTGAGAGCATAGTTGGTGAATCATTTTTGCTACACATGTAGAAATGACAGGGTATAGGGAATGAAATGAAGGTATGATTATCAACAGGCAAAGAGATGATCATAAACAGTGGCACGTAGGAGCTTTATCATCTACAAATCTTACACAGATCTATAACACAAGCCTGAGAGATTTTCTGCAAGCACTGCAAAACTTCACTTTCTTTAGTGTGCAAAATAAGGCTGGTGAAAGCAAAAATAATTTACCATACTTCTCGGTCAAAACTTAGTACAAAAGAATTTTTTCCTCAAACAAATAAACTTGCTGTGACTTTGAACATCTAAATCTGATGTAATTTTTACTTTTTTTTTCAATATGATCATTCAGTCTCATTCAGTCAAGATTACTGATGACACATTAATTTATTAAAAGGATCTGGGTTGAACTTTTCTTTTTTTCCTTTTTTTTTTTTTTTTTTGGGGGGGGGGGGGGGGGGGGAATTGAGTGTAACATTCAGCACAGAAGAAAATGATGTAGACACAATCTTAAGAGTCCAAGACATATTTTAGAAGTAAAGCTTACAAGATCGTAAGTTGGTCGCACAAAAGATGAAAAAAAAAAAATCTCTCGCTTGCATTTCCTTACAGAGAAGACAAATAGTTTCTTTCTCTTTAATACTGGCAATTGCAGATTTCTCTAGGTGGCAATTCAAAATGGATGCTCCCTCTCCAATGCAAGGTTATAAATGCCAGCTCATACAAAGCGCCCAAGCCAGCAACTATGTGGTTCTCATCCTTAAAAAATCAGTCTTCTGCGTACAACTTTAGTCGCTTTGAATATCCACCATTAACATAAGAAAAAAATATACATACACACAGTAATGTGAAAGTGTCTTACCTCAATATCAATTACAAAAAAAAAAAAAAAAAAAAAACACCTGGTAAAAAAACCATCCTTTCAGAACCAGGAGAGTTGGGGAATCCAGGAAAAAATATTTGGGCATCTTGTCATGAGGCCTTCACAGTTTTATTATTTTTTGCTTTTCCTCCCAATAAAGGAACAGCGCGAGATGTTATATGAAAACTTTGTGTCATGAAGAAGGCATCGATGTTGATTATCATTAATGACATCAATTCACATCAAACAATCACTTCTAAGACGACGACAGAGTTAATCACATATATTCTCGTTAAGACATAAAAAACACACTGATATTAGCTGAAAAGAGAATTTCCTCTAGATTTGGTAGAGGGTACAGAAGTTTACAAAGTATGCCCATGACGTAATCCAGACAAAAAAAACCCCAAAAAACAACCAAACAGTATTCTTTGCACATGCATTTCCTCCACTTGAATTTCCAAAGATTCAAATTTCCCCTTACTTCCCTCTCACATAAAAAAAAAATTGAAAAAAAAGAGAGATGAAATAGAGCAAATATGTATTCTTTTACCCAATAAAAACATAGTAGGTTACTTGATACTGTGTTGATGCTCCATGCTGATAGCTTTCTTATGTCCTTGATGGTCCCAAGTCAACTTCCCCATGCACATGCATTAGGAAAGGGAGGAGAGAACCAAGGGAGGGGGGAAGGTGGGGAACCCAGGAGGGAATATTTGAATTTGTCAAAAGCAGACAGGCAGAGGTACAACTGTCTATGCGAAGGGGTGGGGGTGGAGCAGTTTTTCCATTGCCACAGAAGACCGGCTTTTCGCTTGCAGGAGATAAATATCGATAGTTGCAGAGAGAATTTAATGTAAAGATTGGCGATGTATTCATACAGCAGGTGCTAGCTGCAATGTAACCGACTCCATCTGCCAGTGAGCTAGGGAGGGGAGGGAGAGAGCGACCTCGAGAGAGAAATAATGAATGCTACAGACTGCAGCCTTTGGCAGACTATGAGTGGTGGATGTGGTTGTCAGTGACACAGAAAGAGAGTAGAGAGCAAGAAACAGACAGAAGAAAAAAGAGAGTACAAGTGTGTGTCAAAATGCTAGAAATGAGTCTATACAGTTAGCTGACAACATAGACCCGTATGGCTGTGCTGAACCTCACCTGGTTAGTTAGTCTTGGAGGACAGTCACAGTCCTCCGCGTTGATGGAGTGGGGGTAAAGTAAGCAAGTAGACTGTTACGGGGAGGGTGGGCAGTGCAGGGTGGGGCAGGGACAGGGGCAGGGGCAGGGACAGGGGCAGGGGCAATCATGGGTTTGCATCAGGGGGAGAGAGAGAAAGGGGGAACAAGAAATGGTGATAGGAAATTATACGAGGGAATACTTTCAACACAAATTTCACTTTAATTTCTATAACTTCGGCAAATCAAATGGTGGCTGTTAGAAGCATGGAAATAAGGAGTAAAATCCTTGCATGTTCTTGCGGCAAAATATCACACAGGTTGAAACCTTACTTTCTGTCTTTATTCAACCAAAGTACAATGATCCAGGTTTTTCTGATTTAAACAGTGTTGTAAATCCTGACAGGACAACACCTGTGGCTTCAGTGTTGAAATACAGCATCTTTCATTTTCAAGAATCATCCTTGTCAATTACATACCTTTAGGCTTTTCCATCACAAACAAATGATAGAGCAGAGGTGAAAAATCACACATTTGGGAGGCTAAACTTTAATGTATTACACTGTTTATGATCACACTGTTTATGATCACACTATCTGCAAAATCCCCACCCATTTACAACTAGTATCTTTCAATCCCGACAAATTCACACTAAAAGATGGCTTTACACACTGTGACTGCTTAGAAATTCTAGAAACCTATTCTATTTCTGTGCTGCTGACAGTAATCTGATATTCATCACATATTTGCTCCATTATATAGATGTATATTGCAGTAAAGGTGAACTAGTGTATACTCTCAGTACAACGAAAAAACCTAGAGGGGAA
The DNA here is from genome assembly GCF_040938485.1 of Diadema antillarum. NCBI lineage: Eukaryota > Metazoa > Echinodermata > Echinoidea > Diadematoida > Diadematidae > Diadema > Diadema antillarum. The sequence continues at coordinate 53,878 of NW_027272451.1, forward strand.
AAAAAAAAAGAGAATCAATGTTCTTCTCTCATCCAGGATAATGTCAGAACAACTACATGCAACAATAAAAGGGGAAACTTTCTCCAAATTACCACAAATGTTTAGATGTGGAAAGCCTCCTTATAATTGCCATCCAGATTGCCAGGTAAGCCTATCTACAGATTAGCTCTGGTATCCAATTAGTTCGGTCAAATTTCTGATCAAAGTGCCAATAGGCAGAGTGGTGAGAAATTGAGGTATGACTGAACTTCTTTTTTAAGCCTCTTTGAAGGCAAAATGCTTGATTCAGCTGGAACAGACTGTGATTCATCTGGTAAAATCCATGACTGTACACAGGAAGTCTATACTACGTTTCACACCATGACATCATATCTTTTTCTTTTATTTTTCAGCAATGAGTCAAGTTTCTTTTTAAGATCAAACTAGCATCACACAATCAAGTTTAAATATCTCCATAAGCAATCTTCCTTGTGGAAAGCCAAATCATACCACAATCTAGTCATATCTAATCCATCATATTCAAGCAGCTATTTTTATGACATGCTTGTGCAGAACTTAACTCTCTTCTTCCATCCCACATCTTATTCTTTCTTTTTTTTTTTTTTATTAGAACAGATTTTTATAGAGAAATCCTTGCCAATGTATATGAGTAACAACTTCAAAAATTGGTCACTCACAGACACTAAGTTTCATGCAAACATCAATCAAGCGCAGGGTGTTGTTATCTCTCAATCTTCACTTTTGTGCTGGATGTACTCCGGATAGTAGTAAAGACACATTACTGCATCCAAGCCTTGCTTAGCTGTGTCTTTATTATTTTTACACAGTCTCTTCACCTAGTTTTTATCACCTCCTTGAGATTTTTTTTTTCCCTCTACAAAGAAGGAAGCGGGCAATTATGAGATGCACATTTAGCATCATCCCACACACCAGCTGCTCAAGTTGCTTCATAAACAAAAGGAAGTTAGCGCGCTGGAGAGGGTAGGCTCCTGCGGTTGAACTTCATCTGGATAGGCATGCATACACCAATGCCACTTAAAGGGTATGACATGACTCTACTTGAGATGAAAATAAAGTAGCATAATGACTAGCGATGACAGACACTGGCAATGTTTGGCCCCGTGTTTTCACTGTGCATCATGTTTGCAGCGAGAGTCTCTCTCTCTCTGCATGGTCCTTGTGTCTTTTGACAGGGTTCGCTTTGCCGCGGGCAGCGGAGGAAGAAACGGAGATCGTCGACGTCACACTCACCTTCTTCTTCTTCATCTTGGTCTTGACGGGGCTGGCGTCAGCCGCGTCCCTGGCGAAGATGTCTCGCGTGACCGTCAGCTTGTTCGGCGATGAGATGCGCGGAGAGAGGGAGCCCTGTCGTCTTTCTCGCTCCATGTCACTCACAAGGGCTCCCATCTTCTGGACCTGGCAGGAAAAGGAAAAGAAAAAAGAAATGACAAGTAGGTGACTTGAAGATGATTGCTGGTTTGTTGCTGCTTCTCACTGAAATAAAACGTCTTCCAAGACCTTCCATCTCACCAAGTCTTATTTCATCGCAATGCATTCCGCAAAACATATACTTCAGTACAGCATCACTTTTATGCAAGAAGAAGATAATGCATCGTGAGATTGTTATTCTGTATTTTCAATTCAACTGGGAATCAGTAGTGGGCATTTGCTATCACAGCTACCGATCTGATGTCACTCTCAGCGAATATGAATGAAAGTACTCAGAAGCCCACCTACCAAGCCTATCTCCTGAGGAGTGAGAGGAACCACTTTAAATTCCCCTTCACCTCCTGCCAAAGTTTGGAAGAATCTCACAGTGCACTTTCAAGAAGTTGGAGGAAAAAAAAAATAAGGGAAGACCCTTCAGTTTTTCCTTCCTTGTGAGTATCCAAGTTCAGGGGATTGACTCACAGACCAAATGGGGCCACCCTGGATCTGAACGGGCTCCAGTTTTACTCGTCACAAACCTAATTTAACTCAAGACGGCATAACTCAGGACAGCCTTTGGCTTGCAGCGTGCTTCAAGGAAAGGAAGCTGCCCTCACCTCTCTCTTCGCCTCGCGTTCCTCCTCCAAGACCGCTAGTCCGCTGACCACCAGCGGTGACCAGCGCAGCGACTCGTTGTCCAGCTCGATCCGCTTGTTCTTGCTCTGCTCCAGCTTGGTCAGGTGCCGCGTCAAGAGCTTCTTGCGTATCCTCAGCACGACCCTGGTTGCCATGGAGATAAAAAATACCCATCTTACAGTGGAGGTCGAGTGTTGATGTTAATAATGGCACGTTGACACTGACGGAAAACTAGTAAACATTAATGCATATTGAGGAAGTACACAGCATAATCTTGAGTCAAATGAATTTGCAGGAGAGTTTCCAAACATATATCGTGGGCAATGAGCATTGGACGATGAAAAAGAACAAGTAGACCACCAACCCAATGCTTGGTGAGCTAAACTTGAAAGAAGGACAAAGAGACACAGACATTTATGAATTTGATTGATGGTTAACAGAAGCAAGATCTTGTAGACAGAGACTGTCCATCTGACTCATAAACTGAGCTTGCAAACAAGTTTTGCGTGACCACACCCCTCAAAGAAATATTCACTGTCAAAAGTATTTAAAAAAAAACCACACACAGAAAAAAATCTGAGGTTGGCAAGCAATTACAGATAGGTGCACTCTTTGGCAAGATTTTAATTTCACTGGCATGCAACAATCACATTTGGGAATTTATCACATGTAGTTTACCCTGTAACTGTAATGAATCGTGTCTGTTTCAGAGACCGAGAAAGTGCACGAAGCCATGCCAATGAGTCTCTGACGATGAGAGCAATAATGAAGAACAGAGAAACGTTCTGGGTAGGTGACCTCCGCATCATTAAGTTTTGTGGGAAAAATTCATGTGTTCTCATTTACAGTGGCACTGGGTTGTGTGTCTTTCACTTCCTTCAAACGTGCCCGACAAATTAGCGCTGGTGATAAGAGTGTGTGATAGCTATCATTACAAGCGGATAACGAGCAACATTTGACGATTGCCTGATTTCACATCGAAACTCGGGAGGGGGGGGGGGGGGGGCAAATAAATCTGCCCACATTCGCAAATATTTCTAGAACATTCATTCTACTGCCTGGTGGTGCAAGACATGTCTGATATTTTGGGCTGTTTAGCTAATTTCTCAGTTCTCAATCAAACTAGTCTCCATGTGATCATTCTAAAGATGAATAAAAGCAACATGATACCTGTTCCTAAAATACAAACAAAAAAGGAAAAAAGGAAAGAGAGAGAGAGAGAGAGAGAGAGAGAAAACAAACAACAACACACGACACTTCTGGGAAGTGCATCTCTCTTCATAATTTGTTCCAGGAAATGATGCAGCAGTTTCCAAGACTTACCGGAAATAAATGTGTCACGCAATAATGTCAATGTCAAACAGCAATGGTTCCCTCAACACGCCCCCAAATAGTTGCAGAGAAAGTTAAAAACCCAACTTATCTTGCCTTTGTCAAGGCTTTTCAAATTTTGCCTCCCCCTCCTCCCAAACCACCACAAAAATACTGAGAGACGTTAGGAGCATACGTGGTATTTTTAGCTCACCCCATCTTGGATTTGTGACAGTGTTTCTCAAACAGTCTTCCCTACATTATCTGGTAATTAAAATGATTGTCAAATGTCTGAGGTGGTAGGAAAAAAAAGAGTTAACAAGAAAATCATGCCTCTAAAAACCTCAAGGATGAAATAATCTGGCCATATACCTGGAGCAAGCAGCATTGAGGAATGAAAAAAAAAAAAAAAAAGAGGAAAAATATCTGCCAAGAAGGTAGATTTTCGCTCCAAAACCGCACTCCCAAAGGTGGCTTACGGTGACCTTTTGCGAATATGATCTAATCTTTTTTATTTTCTCCTTCCACAAGCACCACACACGCAACCGTGTTATCAATACCTTCTACATGTTCCTCATGAGGCTATAGGGAAAAAAAAAACCTTATCGTAGTCCCTTGCATACAAAAAACTGCATGAGAAAAGTTATTACGCATTAATGTTGGCAATCTCCCTCTGTAATGCAGACTTCCTAGTCAGTTGTCCAAGAAATGGGCAATCGACTGGGAAAACATGTCAATCTTCATTTCAACACAATCATGTGATATTTGAAACATCTTGCAAAGGACTGGGGTGGGGTTGGAATGATACAGGGGCACTCCCAGGAATACGCACAACCTGTCAACCAATCACCCTCCAACACTTGTCCACTTCAATCTTACCGATGAGAGGGTAATTTCTGCCTAATCGCATCTGTTGCTTCCAACAAAGCACTGGAATTATTATCATGGGCCAATCCTCAAACGCAGTATGAACGAGTATTGACAACGAAACCACCTTCCACAGGCTCAATCGTCAATAGTTTGCTGGTTCACCTGTCATCTAGGTCTTAACATGAACACGGTTCATACTGCCAAAAATGTTGCATCTATCCAATGACACTGCCCAGAAAAAAATAAAAAGGGACAAACATTTACATATAAAGCACAATGTACCTACTGTGATAATATCAAGCTGTTTGTTGTGACTGGATAGACAAATGAATTCATCCTAATCCACAAATCCTTCATGCTCCTAGAAGCTCCTAGTTACTCTCCTCCTTCTACACCCTCCACCCTCGACCATAGCAAATCAAAGTTGTCAAAAAGAAAATAAATCTCATAAATGTGACTATCACTTACTTGTCTCCATGTCTTCTGAGCATCTTCAGGCTGGTGAGAGTGGCCGCGATGTCGTGGGGACACATCCCCGTAGACCTACTGATGGCTGTGAACGGGCGGAAGATGCGGGAATACGATGGGGGAGGGGGAGGAGGGGAGGGAAGAGAAAGGGGTGGGGAGAAAAGAATGGAGGACAAAGGTTGTGTCAATTCTGATGATATTATCATGCTGGCATAGCCCACAGTCGGTGACGGCAGGGTGACGGCCCACCGCCGACTCAATTGGACAACTGGCCGGTCGTGTGAGGCGAGCGACAAACACATCGAGCCTCTGTTGACTGGCTTCATGTCTTATTGATGCATGCACTCACTACTGTAAATTTGATCAGTTGTTCTCTGAGAACATCGCCGCACTTTGCAACCTATTCTTGGTTCCTCTCTTGCCATTTCACGAGGATGGCAAAGGCAAGCCGGAGATCTTATTCGTCCCTGGGAACTGCATCCCTGCAGCTCTGAAAGCGAAAATTAAATCTCGCCTAAAAAGGGGGATCATTAACAAAGGATTCTTTAATCTACCTCAAATGGCTAAAAAAATTAAATAAAATACTTGAAAAGCCAAACACATAACACACCCCGGTATGGCCTTGCTCAAATTACTGACAAGGCATTAACTCCACAGTTCTTTACCCTATCTGTTTTAAAATGAATTACTCCTTTATTTCAACACCTTGCCCACGTCATCTCCTCATCACGCACCTGACATGCACGCTGATATTTCATCTTCTTGAATATGCATCGCCCAATGATGAGTCTGTTGCCGAACACCAAAACAAAATTTTGACAATTCCGCAAATCAGCGCAGCTGTTTCCAGCATAACAACTGACTGCAAAGTGACACCTTGTCCAACAGAATGATTACGCTTCAAATCTGATGCCGCCCCCGGTATGGGGTTTGTCGTCTCAGCCAAACAATCATCACGCCGTACTGGAAAAGCAATACTCTTGTCATGTCAAGCACTTGTTGGAATGGTACTTCTAGGGTTACCATTGGCACGTCTCGGCATTGTATTGACCTTACAATCAGCCTCTAACTGATGATTTCATTTGAAAATGTTTTTGTGGTTACCCTTGACTTGGATAGACATTATTCATCAGCATACAACCAGTTCTCTCTAAAAAAAACACAAAAAAACACCACCACCACCACCAACAACAACAACAACAACAAACATGTTTCTCATGCAAAATGTTGTTTGTTTGTCGTTGTTGTTTTCTGGTGTGTTTTCTTTCAATCAGCCACAAACACTATTTCTGAGAAAGCAAAATCCTGTTGGCTACTTTGGCCTGCCAAGTCCCTTGAAATCTCTCTCCCTTCCCTATACTCCATTTCTACACCCCCCCCCCCACAAAAAAACCCTCCAAAACAAAAAGACAAAGAAACAAACAAAACAAAGCTATCCAATGCCCCAGCACACCATGCATGATGGTTACTGGCCAGCTCTGACCAGCTGACCAGTCATAGTCACCTTTGATGGTGAGCTTCTTGGAGTCCCTGTTCCGGTGCAGGTACTCCAGGATGACGCTGCGCCAGTAAGAGCTGTAGCTGACCTTGCCCAGGTCGGACAGGGGCTTCTCGGGCGTCCCCGTCTGGCCCTCCCGCCGCGACAAGAGGTAACCTGTTGACCGACAGCACAGGAGATGACCATGATTAGAATGTTGTATTTACTTTGTTTTGTTATGTGAATGGCACGACAGTGAGTCAGATACCCCTTAGACTTGTATATACATGTATATCTAAACTAATGACCTAGCAAACTATAAACGAAAATTTATCAAACTGCAGACGGAATGAAACCAGAATTTTTTACGGAGTGTACTGTAGTTAATAAATCTCGCACATTCCAGCATAATTCATTGAAGAAACAATGCAATTGGCATCACAGAAAGTGACACTCTTGCAAGAAACAGCAAACATACAAACCCATGATTAACTCACTGTATGGTTAAACAAAATGACATCAGCTTGAAATCTACAAAGTTCTGATGAACTCTCACTCGGCCCTTGACTTCAATATAACATTGCTCTACATCATAATGAATTTGCTTGGGGAGGGATCTTAGGCAATCATTGTGGAGACATTTGAAAAGCATCATATGACATTTTAAACAAAGAAAGAAAATCTACTTTCAGTATGAAATCTGAGCTGAAGGCTGTTTTCAAATCCACAAGTCTGCTTTTATCACTTGTCATCGACTGGTCAAACACCAGACATGGTCACAGTTACACTTCCTGGAGTTACCCATGGGTGAAATTAAGTGGAAATCAAGACTGCTTCATGAGAATGAGCTCCTGTCTGAAGGACTACAAATTCTCAACAAAGTACACTGTACTTCTCTGTCAGAGTCAATCACATCTCACCATAGTTCCTTGGGGTAGTGCTTTCCTGAGTTGGAGGGTCAAAATACCCCAATATCCCAAAGTACACAAGCATATACATGTATGTGCATATCGTGATTACTTCTGACTCAACACTGGCCTGACACATACTTAGAGTGCCTCTTTTTTAACAGATGTGACAAACTTCAAGTCCTGCATTTATTTGTAATCAGTTCCAGGGCTCTATATTTGATGGTAAGAGTTACATATTTTGCCAAACCTTTTGGACATCAGTATCATGCTAATCAAAACTGTTTTAGTCCTAGGGGGTGAGAACAAAAACTGGAATAAAAATTCAACTCATATCATAATAATGATGACAAGTGCAATTTTGGAGCCAAGAGCGGCGAACAGTCACTTACTGAAGTCGATGAGGAACCTGCCGTATCCTTTCCGTTGGTACATCGGAAGCGTCATGATGCAGGACACATTGTATCTCTGTTGACAATGCTTTTCCTGACAAGACAACGGGGGACAGCAGCACATTTGATTAGAAATTTCAGTCGAGCGCTCGCCAAGAGAGGAAGATCTGCTCCGGCGAAAAGCTTCATCACCTTGCACATCATCCTTGCTTATTAAATTTGGGACATCTCTTTCGAAGAGGCTGACAAGCTCCAATATTGACATAATCGTCACATATTCATCGGGCACGAAGCCCAGGAACTTGCATTCTCTCTCTCTCCTCCCTCTCTCTCTGTGAGAAAACTCTGCCTTCCATGCGGGCCGTCTGAACAGTACATGGGTTATGATGAAATGCATCACTAATTGAGCTGGATGCAACATAATGAAATAATAATCACTTGTCTTTGGAGCATTCTCAAGGTCTAGGCAAACAGATGTTACACTTACTGATACGGCTCAAAGAGGAGTGCTACTGCATGTCAATCTACATCAAAGTTTTCATGCGATAGTCCGCACTCTGTTGTTTCCCTGGCTAGTACGGGAACTAATGCACAACTACAAGGTCAATTTGTTTATTGATCACTTGTTGGGACGAAGGGACGCATGATAAGGTACGTGTAAAGAGCTCACAGGTTGATGCTAACTGTATTCTGTTATCTCAACAACACTTGATGGTGAGCTGCAGGCAGAATACCAGAAAGATTTCTGTCAGTTAGGCGTGATGCAGGGTGCTACAAACCCACTTTGCTGCTTGCCCAAGACAACTAAAACTCACTTTCAAGCTAGTCAGAAGAATGGGAACATGCCTGTGAATAGAATGAGGCCTTTGTCCTGTCAATACCCATTTTGGCACGAGGGGGGAAACATGTTTTGTAATGCCCTGCTGGATTAACCCATTACATGTATCAAACACCAATTTTACAACTAAGGAAAATCACAGAATGTTCCATTGGAATCTTTGCAAAGTGTATTTTCCAAGGTTTTTGACTCCTTCCTTCAACTACCTTTCAGGACATAAAATCTTTGTACAGCAGCACTAAACGATCTGTCACGGTTGCATTTCTTGATCTTTTCTAGCCCTCAAGCAGAACAGTTGTACTGCATCTTTCTCGAGACCGGTTGGTAGACCAGACTGAGTCTTAAAACAAAAGTAGGGTTGAGCATACGCCCCCTCAAGTACCTTGGAAAAGTAGCCAACAAGATGGCAGCCCTTGGTGTCATTGACGGTGAGGACATAGAACAGAAAGGGCTCCACGTCGTAGTACAGCGTCTTGTGGTCCAGGAACAGCTTGGCGAGCAGGCACAGGTTCTGGCAGTAGATCTTGCTGATGTTGCCGTCCACCTCGAAGACGGAGAGGTCCCCCTTGCGGTAGATCTCGTTGGCGGGAGGGTGATACCAGCCACACTTGGTCTGGATTTGTATGGGGTTGGGGGGTGGAGGGAGATGGATGGTTGGTAGTGGAGATTAACAGATTTGACACAAGGAGTGGAAGGAAAGCAACTGATGCAGAATATGATGTACATTTTGTCCATGCACAGACCAATGGAAATACTTTTTGAGATCACCTAAAAGTTCAGCCATCCAGTCAGTGGACTGGCTGTAATACTACTATTATCAATGGAAGCCACTATCTTGCTTATTTTGAATGATATGAAATGGCTTGCACTTATTTCTGGAAAATCATGTGGGGAGGATCAAGGCCCCTTTCAAGATGTGACAAGCACTATTCACCACACATACACACACACACACACACACACACACACAAAGGAGACATTATCACTCAACAACACAGTCCAGTTCTGTCATTAGTACAGGTCATCCATTCAATTATTTGTAAGATTTGCTGTGATCATAGGTACACTAAGGAAGTTGGGGAAAACTCACCATATGCCTAACAAGAATGCTTTTGCTCTTCATGTACTTCAGGCAGAATTCACACAGGTACAGCTTAGGTAACCTGGCATACTCCTGCGGATACGGTGAAGTGTACCACGTCTGGATCTCGTAGCGGCCAAACTCTATCGTCGATGGCGACTTGACGGGCGGCGGGGCATTGGGTACCCCAGGTACTTGGGTTTTCGAAGTGCTTGGTCCAGGGGTGTTTGACGTGCCCGCACTCGTGCTGGTGCTTGCCGTTGCCTCGGCGACAGCCGCCTGCTCAGCCTGTCTCGTTTCCTGGTGTCAGGTAAGAATAATATTGTTAATCCAGGGCCAATAATGAGAGTGATGTTTTGTCAACATTTCATGCCCTAATGCATACACCTGGATACCACAATGACTTTCTATCTAATATCTAGTGACTCAAAAGACAGATATTGCACTGTCGGTTCAAAATGTAAACCAACATGATTTTATTCCATGAAACATTTCAACAACACCTTGTGAACATGCTTATCAAAGGAAGATCCTTTGGACCACCAGTGCTAGTCTACTTGACATGACGGTCGGGGGGAGGCAGGGGAACAAATACTTCACACAAAGCAACATGCAATCTTGTGTCTTGTGTCAATTCCTTGAATATCTTCCAAATTATAAATCACACCTCATTGAGAAACTGACACTACATTGAATTTAGTTGGTCACTCTACTAACCTACATTTATATCCAGTACCATTGAGGGTGTTGATGTCATTAAAAAAAAAAATGTATCATGGGTAATGATTTCCTCTTTGGAACTTGAATGCACTGGGAACCAGACAGGCTCTTTATACTGCTCCACAGCTTTAGAATTTGCCCCCTTTTGCTTTTTCACCCTTGGATACCTTCTTCCTGTTAATAAAGACTATCCTTTTATCATAGAAAAAGAGTTTGAATGTTCATTTAACTCAAAGCCAAGTCTACTGAAGTGTACCTTCAGTCCCTGATGAAGGGGAGATGGCAGAGATTCAACTTCGCTTTATATGATTCCAATTTTTCTCACACAAAACATTCAAAGTGTCACACTTTGCAAGCCTAAGTGTTTGAGGAAACACCATTCCCTTTCAGCTGTTCCTAATTACTGGCATAAAAGCATCCTGGCATAATATGGTATTTTCTCTTTTTGTTGTCCTAAACACTAGGCAGTGTCTGCTAAAACATCTAGAGCTTGGCAATACTTCAACCTGGGAAGTGCATTCGCCTGGAGTGGGAAAAGAGCATGTACAGCTTAAATGTGACAATACAGGTCTGCCCTTCCGAACACAGGAGGTAAACAACGATAGCAACAGGAAGAAAAAAAGCTCACTGCAATCACAAATAATGACAGCATCTCAAGAACTATGAGAGCAGAAATGATGAAATAGACCAGATAATGACCAGACCCTTGGTTAGTCAACTCAGGGATGATATTTGTTTTCTTTTTAATGAAGAACTGAATGAATCTGAACACAGTGATACGACAAGGCATCAAGAAGTAGAATTATAATGACACTGTGAGAATTTTCACAGCAAAGGATAAATCTATTAGAGATTAAAACAACACCATGCATACTAATGTGCTGATAAGGTTTAGGCAAATGTATTCCCACATTGATCAATGATGAGACTGCGTGAACAGTAAAACAAATGATCCAGTCGATGACTCACAAAAGCAAACTAATTACACTAGTCTATCTGTGTTTATGTGTGCGTAAGTGTGTGCTTGTGTGTACTCCTCCATTCCAGATTTTCATTTCATTTCATTTCATTCATATAGATATTGGTTTTTGTAATTTTTTTCATGAACAAAATTTTGCAGAGAAAATACATACACAACATAAAATGAGACTGAGGGTACATTTTGATTTTGTGATATGAAATATTGTGATATAATACAGGTTTATCACAGTTAATGAGCGATACTATCTTCTGTTACAGAATGTTTGATGGGGTTGAAGAGGTTGACACAAAAGGCAAAGCTTGAGAGCGTGACAACCCCCTGAAAGAAATCTTGAATGTGCATGAGGGACTGGGGATGCATTTGAATGTGAACCTGAATCAGTTTAAGGGCTATTTTAGCCTGTTTAAGTATGTCTAATTACTATTGTTTGCACAAGGGTGAGGAATATCATTATGTAAGATGCTTCCACCACTTTTTGTCAAGCTACAGTGAAAGTCTGCCTGTCAGAGAAAAGAAAAAAAAAACCTACCAAACAAAGATAATGGGGAAGAATACCTTTGCTGAATTAAAAAAAGAGAGAATAAAATGCATGTAGTTAAATAAATAGAATTAAAAGAGATATATATAACTAGCTTTAGACAGAATCTCTATCATATAATTCCCCACACATGACAAGACAAAGCAAGCTAAATCAAATCAACACAAGTTCCTTTCAAACTGCTGTCCAAGTTTGTATTGCAATACCAACGTCAAAGTCACTGTTTTGTGGACACGAGGGACTGAGATCGAGAGGGAAAGATGCATAAGGGAAGAAAATGAGAGAAAGAGGGAGAGATGGAGAGAATGAGAGAGAGAGAGAGAAAGAAAGAGAGAGAGAGAGATACAGGAGGTGAGAGGGGAAGTGATCAGGATGTAGGATGAGCTTGCTACACAAATTGGAAGCCCAATGGGGAAAACCTGACCCCAAATACTGACTACAGCAGATAAGGGGACTGAACAACGACAAAAAAATGTGTATCATAGCATGTTCACACGGCTTGACAGCAGCTGTTTTGCGGGCTGTGCTCATGCTCGGGCAGCCCAGTGCTGGGGCGCGGTATTCAGTCGAATGAATGATTTACATCGTCGGGGGCCCCGAGAACCCGATATAATTCGCACGGGCGCGTGGGTGGATGCAGCAGCTCGTGTCTGCACAGGAAAGAGCGATGCAACGCAGACTAATCGCCGCTGGGTAACATGACACTGCAATACTAGATCAACAAGTTGGGATAGTTGTCTCAATTCTGTATCTTCTCCGGGAGACCTGGTTCCAAAAATATGTTCCCCATAGCCCCTTCCATGTGCGTATAGTTCTCACGAAAAGATGTAGTACCTGCCTTGGGACTTACGTAGACCTGCAAATGCAATGTAAAGCTACCATATACTGTATTTTTTATTTTGGTCAATGACAGAACAAAAACAAATCAAATGTGTGCATCCCTTTTCAAATAAGGATGCTACAGATGATAGGCTGTGAAACAAGACACTGAGAAGTAGCTTTCAATCTAAAGGCTTTGCATGTTTTTCAGTGACTCCCTGCCACAGTTCGAGAAGCTGTCCAGGCTAAATCCTACATAATTCCATGCAATTAGCGTCCAACTCGTATGTTTTGGTGCACTGAAAACTACAGCAGGCAGTAAAACTCATGGATATGCTTTGAAAAAAAGAAAAAGAAAAAAGAGAAGCATAAAGGAGAAACTTTTCATATCAATAATATTATCATATTTTAGCATTTGCTGCTCAGCAAATCTACCTAACAAAAATAAATTGGTAGAAGTGAATATAAAACAGAAGAAGCTAAGCATCACCTCCTATATCATGTTTTAGAAATCAAATTATTTACTATTTTACTAAATTGGAACACACCACCAGACCGTGATATTCAAATGGTGTTTTGAGAAAAATGGTTTGGAAAAAACATGATTCACATTGAAGGTCAGACTGGAAAAAAAAACAAAAACACCTGAATAGCTGGAAATGTGTTTGGAGACCAATTTACACGTTGTCCTTAGTAAGTGTGAAAGCATTCATTGTAACTCATTCCTCAGGCGACTATTCATGGGAACGATTATCAACGTTTCATTCATCTCCATTTCATATTTCCGTGAAGCTGTGGAGCTGTGGGTCAAGCTGTTAGCTAACCATCACTGTATTCAAATGATCCACTTGACGAACTGCGGGGAGGGAAAGAGAGAGTTTGATGCGTAATGACTTATGAGGTCAAGATGCCCTAGATAGTCTCTTGTTTTTGTTTTTTCTTCTTCATCTCCTTTTGCATCACTGTCATTCTGTCCAGTTCGCATCATCTCATATCACATATATGTAATGAAAAGCCTCTGCGTGAGTGCTAAGCAACGCTGCTGAAAGGCTCAAGAAGGTGTGTACGATACACAACAATCTGGAGCACCAGTGCTGTCGTCGGCTTACGTCACAGAGCTCTCTCTCTTTCCAGGGACTACCGTTTTAATCTCCATGGAGTTATCAATTCACAGAATCGCGACATTACCGACGCAACTCGTAAAATGCTAGAAATGTGCAAGGGCCTTTGATACGCTTGTTGACAGCCGTATGGTGCATCTGAAATAACAAGCCCTTTCCATTAGCGGTGGGGAAAAGGGGCACAGAATACCGAACACAATCGGCATGCAAAATCTGATGGGTATCACTGATTGAACCTAATTCGATGACAAGCTTAACGTTCCACTGCACTTGAGGGTGGCGATTTTTCATGCGGGCGCAATGGGAGAGAGTGGAATTGCTCTGCGCAACACTCGAATTACAAATTCTAGAGTGCATATATGACTAAACGGCAAGTGGCACGATTGTAGCACTGGAATAAAGAGGGAGGGTGGGGGGAGCTCCAATGGCTCAATTATCCATTCATTCGCCAACCCGCCCAGCATGGGTGGGCAATGGGAGATGGCCAAGTCTGACCCAGTTCTGGCCAAGTAGGTTTGAGTCGATGGGATGACTCAGATGGGCGAGAGGAGATGCTGACAAATGACACGCTGCGACTTTAAACAAATACATGACACTCCAGTCCTGAATGGTTTACGGGAGGACGCCCCTTAAAGGAAGTACTTTCTTCGCTGACAGTGGTAAGACTACACCGCCAGAGTCCGAACACGCAAAGCATGTGTATATTTCACATTCTTGAAAACAAGACAAATTCAATGAATTGTCCTTACAGTTCCCAGGCCACAGTTGGTTTCGCTTTCATGCGTTTACCACCAGGTACTCGAGTTTTCCTTACCCAGAAATGTAAACTTGCACTTAAAGGGAGGGTGTGCAATAAATGTTGTCAAAACTTCCCAAACCCTTCTGGTGTGAAGGGCATCAGTATGTTTCTGCAGTCTCCCATTTTTCATAGATCCATGTTTGTTTCATATGAAATATTCCTCATTGTCATTTAATACCTCCTCAGCCCTGAATTGAAAAACGCACGGCAGATATGTTGACATGAAGCAGGAAAAAGAACCTTTACACACACCAAAAAAAAACCCGACCCCAAACATACACACATTTAAAAAAAAGAAGAAGTTTTTCTTTGACACATGGTGATTCACATCCATCCCAATTTGACCTGCAAGTAACGGTGTCAGGGTTAGTGAGGTTGTCAAATTACAGGGGAAAACGGCAAGAAAACTTCCTCCATTTCCCCACGGGGAAAACTACCCTCTACCTTGATTCCTCTTTCTATTTCCACTGATTGAAAAACAAGCTAACAAATAAGCCTGAAGAACTACCAAACATTTTGTTCTGGCAAAGGAACACAGCAATTATTTGGTATTCTTGCTAATGTCTTCGTACCCAGGAGGTCTGAAAGTTATAGGGGTTCAACGAGACATTGCTCAAATTCCTGGACTAACTTTGAGCACAGGAATCTTGCCTGATTGTATAGAAAGGCAATACTACACTGGGGACATCAAAAGTTTTCCCTACAAGGGAGGAAAAGGTCATAAAAAAGAGAGATAAAAATATGAAAGATGAGAGCAAGATGAAAGAAAACAGTAATAACCATTACAAAATGACAGCAAACAATACCTACATGTAGGTCAGACAATTGGTATGTCAACTGCCTTTTAATGTGTCGGGGCAGGTTTGTAAATCCTAATTAGCCCAACATGGAATGGCTGCGGGAATTACACCACAGCCAAGCAGAGCAAATTTTCAGAATAGAGAAGATACAACAAAAGACTAGAGGATGTTCACAGCTCAACTCTAAAGAGAAAATCTTGAGTCATTATTTTTTCATCTATTTTTGTAAGAATTATTGAGATGAAATATCTGACAAATGATCCAATATCGTACCATACTTCACAGAGACACCCATCAAAATGCTGACATTGCCTCCAACCTGTATACATCCCTAGAACCAGAATTACTTACTGGGTAGGAATTAGAACGAATGGTATAAAATTTCCCTCAATGAGAAGGGAAAAGTTTGTCTGTCATTAATCATGAGAGTCGGGTAAAAATTAATAGCCTTGATATCCCAGTCTGGCCACACTTCACAGCACATTCTACGCTGACAATACAACGTTACCTTGACTATAACACTTTGTACCAATATCCATGTCACCTGCTATATTTGAGCAGAGGTAATAGTCTCGTATCCCATTACTCTTATTAAGCCCATTAACGAGGGATGCAACACCTTCATACTTTGGCAGCGCGCGGCCGCCTTGCCATAATTGCCGCGGCGAAAAATGCCCCAGTCTGTTTGCGGGACCACTGATGGCTTGCGCTGCTCGCCGGGGCAGAGTCGATCTATATGTGCGCAAATAATGAGCTGCACAGAAATGACAATCAAGCTTTCGACCCTGGTTGTCTCTCGTCCGACCCCCATCCCCACCCCCACCCCCACCCCCCTTTCCTCCGTCCCATTCTCCCCCTGCTTCTTCTCTCTTCTCATCCCTGGGGATTTCTCATACCCTGCATCACACAGCGCCATGGCAACAACCAATCTCCTTTTGGACTCGGCGCTCTCATTAACCTACCAACCTGGTGTTGGCATTACAGTATTGGATGTCTCTACTGCTTCCTCTTATTCTCCTTCCCCCCCCCCCCCCCCCCCCCCCCCCCCCAGCTGGCAGATGGCTTATTGTTTTGCTGGGCTGTGTGCGAAGAGACCACTCCAAAACTCCGCAGTGCCTTTTACTTTGGTCTATAACGTCTACGCTTCTGCATGAGGTAGACTACGAAAGCCTTCTCCTGATGCACTACATGAAATCTTGTAAAAGATCAATCCAGGGATTTTTAAAGTAAGACTGAGAGACAGACTAGCAGGCGATGCGGATTCACAATCTACAACTAAGAGCTGGTGGAGCACACAGCCACACAAGAAAATATTGTGTATGCATTAACAAATGTTTCTTCCGGCACAGTCATACAAATGTAAATTATACCCGAAATTTATGAGGGTCCCCCCCCCCCCCACCCCTTCTATCACTATCTGTGTAAAATTATGTTTGTAAACAATAAATGATAACTGGATCTATTCACGAAAGTGCAGATCTGCACATGGAATAAAAACAAATTAAAAAATGTTTAGTATCTAATTTTACTTCTGAAATCGAAACTGGTCGAGTCATTTTTTTTCCCATCTAAGATCTCTTTATCATTCTAACTACCAGCAACTCTGCTTCTTCCCAGAAAACATTCATATCAGAATAATGCACAGATAATCTTTATTACTATTCCAAAGAATGGCCTTCAGAGTTATTACAGAAAAAAAAAAAGGAATCAGGTTTTCCATCAAATCCACAAAATGCAAAAAACGACCTTGCTGTATCCACATTGAATGCAATCTCTCAACGGGTGAAATGTACATGGCATGGGGGGGGGGGGGGGGGGGGGGGGAAAGACATTCATTTAGACAGGCGGATGTATAACCATATCAGTATTGTAGAGAGTGAAAAAATGTTCAAGCTACAGTAAATACATGATTTTACTGCTACTCATGCAGATGATGTCTTTAAGTCACAAGACCACTTAAAAAAAAAAAGGATCTACGCAGTCTACTCAAGTTGCAGTCCCTTAAAATTTAAGGAACAGTATTGGAGATGATTCAATTGTTCCCAAGCCAAAAGCCTCTTCCCCCCTCCCTTCTCTGAAGCCAAGAAATCTATTGTTCTACAGATATCATTTTTGTGTGTGCGTGTTTCTTTGAGAAAGGTATCCCCCATCCCTTTCCCCACCTACGATTATGCCTCCTATAGGACATTGCTCTTCTCTGAATCTATATATAAAGTCTGGCGACAACAAATGCAACTGCTAATTTGCCCAGAGATGGAAAACTTTTTGACGTTTTCCTGAACATAGATATAGCATAATCTTTCCTGAAGTACTCAACCTCCATTGATCTGTGCTTTTTATTGGATGTGCATTTATAACCCATCAAGATCCTACTGCACCATTCAAAGCAAAGTACTCATATGTCTAGGACTGGAATAAACTTTTGAGGGGGAGGGGGAAGTCGTGATCCTGCAATCAAATCCTGATTAGCAAGGTACTGTATATAACATACATGCATCTATCCTGATAAACAGACAGACAGAAAGACAGACAGACAGACATACACACACACACACATGAATAAATCAATCGGTCACTCAAATGAAAACATAAAAAGGCAAATTTGATATAACAACTAGAAATGTCGCTACGGCGACTGATGCCTCCGCCATAATGCATGATTCTCCCAATAGGTGTATAGTACAATGTCTTCACAATGTGTGATGACAGTTTCACATAACTGGCAAAATATCGAAATAACAGGTTTGTCAGAAATATCTTGAATGTTGGCTTTCCACGAACTGGGTTTGCTATAATTGTCTATTAAAGAGTGCAGGTACACATATTTGGGGAATTGAAAATTTTTACTTGACTTCTGACCGACCTTATTATAACTTTATGCATTGAGTATAATTTTCAAGGTATGAAGAAAGAGTGTAATTACAGTACAAAATATATCTTTTTTTTTTTCATTTAAACTGGACCTTTGACCCTTAACCTTTGACCTTTGACCTTCTGGCTGGAAATTTCCAAGAGAATCTTCATTAAGTAATAAATGTACATATATTACATTTTAAAACTAATAATGCAATCATTGCATATGCTAGTATATGAGGGAAATAGTAACATTTTGAGGAGTTGACCTTGACCTTTGACCCCTGACTATTGACCCATGACTCCTAAATTCCCTAGATAATCCCTGCCAGTCAGTACATGCATATGTACCAAGTTCCATGAAGATACATTGAACCATTTGCGAGAAAAGTGATATTGCAACATTTTCACCTAACCTTTGACCTTTTGACCTTTGACCTTATGACATGAAACTCTCTCTGGAAAATCTTTACGCAGTAGTACATGTCTACACTAAGTTTCAAGAAAATAACTGCGGGCATTGCATAGATATGGGGGAAATAGCAACATTTTTAGCATTTGACCTTGACCTTTTGACCTTTGACCTCTTGTCAATGTCACTAAAATCTACTCAACTAATTGTCCCATCATACATCATCCTTGGATTAAGTTTGGTGAAAGCTGCTTCATCCAGTTTTGAGTTATCACGTAAACAGATAAATTTTAGGATTTGACCTTGATCTCTGACCTTTGACCTCTGTCCGATTTCACTGAAAAACTAATCAAGTAATTGTCCCATCATACATCATCTTCCAACAAAGTTTGGTGAAATTTGCTCCATCCAGTCTTGAGTTATCGCATAAAAGGATACAATTTCACGATTTGACCTTCACCTTTGACCTTTGACCTTCAGCCGATTTCACCCAAAATCTAATCAAATCATTGCCCCATCATACTTCATACTTGGACTAAGTGTGGTAAAATTCCAGCAAATATTACTCAAGTTATCGCGTAAACGAAAGCGGACGGACGTACGTACGGACGTACGTACAGACGTACGGACGGACGGACGGACAACCCGAAAACATAATGCCTCCGGCACCACTTCGTGGCGGAGACATAAAAACATCAGTGACACTGTGTAGTGCTGCACTTTTTGAAGGTGTTCTTTTTTTGTTGCTCCTTGTCCATATGGGAGGGAGCACAGCATTTTCAGCGCTGCATCATGATTTTGCTACAAATATGAATAATATCTCATCATGCACTTAAGATGATTAATTCAGAAATGATTACATCCAGTGGACAAAATGCGGAAAGTGATCTCATGATATTGCGTATCAAAATAAAGCCAAGACAGATCAAATGTAAAAAACAAAAACGCACACACACAAACCCCCCCCCCCCCCATGAAATATCATCAATTTTTTAGATGCTTTCATGTTTTTAAAACCTGTACCCCACTACAACATACAAGGCCTTCTGCTTGGAACAATGCAGAGCTGACAAGGACATTCTACTGCCGAAAGCAGCAGAGTACGCATTACATTAGAGTGCTGTTTGATCCAGATGATGTGAGAAAGAAAAGGAGAGGAGGAGGAATGGAGAGAGGAAAGTCTAATGGTGATGCAAAACAGTCTGCTCAGCTCTGACCAACTTGGAGGGATTTACCCAGTATGAGGCACTTGCCTCTTGAATATGCAAGTCACAGATAAAATTTCTTTTGCCCATGTCATCTGCAAACAAAACTCATCAGCTAAAAAAATGAAAGGGGGGGGGGGAATCTTGCTTAAGATTCAGCCATAGACCCAGTGAGTACCCCTCCCCCATCCCCACATTGCTTCCTCTAATTTGAGGAGCAAAATTTGATGGGAATATTTCCCAGATTGACTCACTGCAGAGAGGAGGAAACAGAAAACAACAACAGCCGTGGACCGACAGACACTAATCTCGCCCCTCCAGATACGATTTCAGAATTGGGCAGATCAGAAAACAGATTGTCGGGTAATCTTCCATGTTTTTAAAAGAAGGAATTGAAAGGTGGATTCGAAAAATTTTTACTTCCAGAAATTGAGGCAGATGAAAATGACTGTTGCCACGGCAACAGAAGGAGCTGTATCTAATTTTGCGATATTGCCAAGGGAGTGACGTCTTTGGTGGGAGGAGGAAGGTGGGGGGGGGGGGGGGAGACGGCAGGGGGATAGGAGACAGAAGTAAGGAGATTGGGGTGGAAGGCCCTGCCTCTTCCTATATGCTCTCCTGTGTTTTGACAAGCGTGTAAATTGCCTCTGAAGCGACTCGACGGTCCATTGGGCAGATGAAATTCGCATGGCGAACAGATGATCTAATAATATCAAGAGTCTTGCCTTTTGCAAAGTATAACCAAAAAAAGAGCGAAGTTCAAATCCCTTACAAAAGATCATCTAAATCTTAACCAACCCCCCCCCCCCAAAAAAAAAAAAAAAAAAAGGAGAAGAAGAAGAAAGAAGTGTTTTCTTTTTTAAAGTGCATGTATTTTATTTCTGGTAAAAGCAATAAACAAGATGTGAATGATGAGATTCATACTTTTCACAGAGATATCAAACTTTCCACACCCCTCCCCCCATCCCTTTACACAGGTGATGGAAAAGGGGAAGAGATATGGGAGAAAGGGAGAGGACTAAAGGAGACAGGATATATAGAAAATGCTAATTTTGTCTCGATGAATAAACATTGGTTTCCACTTTCATATCCCACTAGCAGTCTAGACAAGGATCAACGAGGATCTCGTACAAGTTTTTCATGGATACTCGAGCAATCCACATCTGAGTGTGATTGTAACATGCTATGGCCCCTGGCTGTTACTGAAATCTAGATACAGGGTCTATCTTGAAGAATTTATGCTCTCTGGATAGAACTGTGATGAGTGGATCTCTACCTGTCCATTTCTTGGTGTTTCTTCAGATCTAAGTAATTCCTTTAATTCTCTCATGTACAGAAAATGACAGCAGTCCCCATTCTGTCTTGCAGAAACGTACAGTATCCCATACAACTTTTTTGCTCAAAAGAAACATCTGGGCACCGTTTCATGAAAGTTGTCAGCGCTGACAAATTGTCACTCACTGACAATTGCCATAGTAACAGTTGGTGACAAGAGCGTCTCAACCGATCAAAACCAAGGATTTTACTGAAATTGTCAGAGACTGACAACTTGTCAGCGCTGACTAAATTGATGAAACACCTCCCTGGATGTCCAGTGACTAGACTATCACCAATCAGAGACTATACTGTAAAAGTGGATATTTTTGTGTGACTAATTCTTTGTGTTCACCCGGGTCAGAAGAGTTTCGCGTGTCTTTACTTCCGCAGAATCAAGACATCAACTTCTGGAGCATATGGCACGCAAAAATATTCACATGCTGTTATTTTCGAGCTAGTTTCTGGTTGCTCGAAATGCGCGAAAATTTCAACACCGACAATTTTTTCGCTTTTAGAGTATATGCTCGCTCTCAAATCCTACTCCTCCCGGATGTCATTTGATGCTTACTGCTGTGCAACAGGTATGGGAAAACACTGTTGGGGTTCAGTGGACAAAGCAACGGCGTGTGAATCCGAGGTCAGTGGTTCAAGCCCCCCTGGCTGTGGCATTTGTGCCCGTCATATGCCACGCGATTTATCATCATTGCCTAATCCTTTGGAAAAGACCTAGAGCTGTCATTCCTTGTAATTGCTTGCTTACAAACATCTATTGCTTCCATAGCAGCCACTTACAACAAATCAAAATACATGATACTATCAGTTGTTATGTGATAGATCAAAGAAGAGTGAGAAAATCTGTTGCCCAGTCATTTATAAAGCTGAAAAATTCTTTCTATGTACTTTGGTTGGTCTGAAGTTATACAGACAAAAGTTTTCTTTCACAACTAATGGAAGTGTTTGTGACAGTCTCACATCCTTGTAATGCAAATGCCTGCCTAGCCTTTATCGATTTTCTGTCCCTCTTACTGTTGGACTCTGTTACAGTCATAAAATTGTCTGTACATTTGATTAACTTTCAGTTTTGCTGTATTCAGTTTTCTTTTGTTTTGTTCTATTATCTTTTAAATGTTTGAGTACTCACATTGACTACGAGATCTCGAGAATAACATTCAACTCGAAGGACAAGAGTGGCACAATTAAAACTCGAACACGAATTGGTCAGTTGATATTCACGTATTGAGTGTTAGTGGTTAATGAATGGGTGAATAGTGGCAACATGCAATACGAACATCGGTGACAAAAACCAACACAGTGAATGAACACATGTTATTTTGGGGACATTGGCAGATTCACATTATCACATGGTGCACTTCCCTAATTACAGAAGAGTGTGTGTGAGAGAGAGCAAAGCAAAGGCTGTTTAAACTGGAACGATAGATATTGCAGACCAGTGTTCCAAGTACCATTCTTTCACACATAAATAAAATGTGTATATCAGTTTTATTATTTACAAGGCAGGTTGAGTAATCTGAACAGACCCCTTTTCAGATTCGGTTTACAAATTTGATGCACTGGTGACTTGGACTGGATAATAATTTCTCTGATGGTGCATTTGAATTCTGTGAGGGATAGCAATTTGTGATCCACTACCAAACAAACTATTGAACATTTTGCTGTTCCATACATGATGGAGAAAAGGCACGGGTTTCTCCTAATCATATCACTGCGTGAAAGCAGAATTGGTAATTTTCTTTATCAGTTTTCTGGAATGGAATGGCATTTCATCAACCAAATTGTACAATTCGTAGGGATCTAATCCAAGATCTTAAGAGTAAAGAATTTGCGGATGTCACGTAGCTGCTGTTGATGCCAAATACTGCTGTTCAAAGAGCCGCCTTTTGTCGATGAAATCATTTCCACGCTGTAATTTCCAAGAAAACCATCTCCTCGTCACGTCTTTTGGCCCGAAAAGACGGCAGCAAATTTTTGATTTGTCATCCTGATCCCCCACACAAAGGGGGTGAAGGGGGAGAAAAATACCAAAGTGAGCAAAAGACAGCTGGTTCCCTCGCACCTTCTCAGTTCTTGTTCTCGAAATAGAAGGGGGCATGGGCTGGGGGAAGTCGGGGCACAGTCGGCACTCGTTTTCAATAAGCCAATCAGCATCAATATCCTGATCATACGGAATTGATTTTGTGTACTTCTGCCAGGGTTTTCACCTTCTTACTTCTTTAGGATTTTCCCCCCTTCTCATGTTATTTCTTTTTTTCTCGATGTTTACTTCTTCATTCCAATCTCTATCTCTCCCCTTACTCTCAGAAGAGTATTCGTGCAGCAAATGATAATCTGAATCTGCCATGTATGTGAAATTGCGGATGCCGATGAGCCAGACTCTGACACGATCTACGTGTGTGGTGGCCCAAATCAGTACAGCTAGCCTGAGCCCCCAGTCTTTTTTACTCTAACCACCCCTTTTTTTCCCTCCTCACTTTCACATAGAATAACTGATATTTTCATTTTTTTAAAATTCTTTTTCTTTGTTTGTTGGGGGGGGGGGGGGTGGGGGAGGAGCCACGCAAACATACAAACACCATCACTGCCATGTATGCAGTTGCACAATCATCAAAGTTCCCTTTCCGGGTCAACTATTCAAATATGGCCTTGAATAATGTTTTGCGACTGTCCATGATCGTGCTCACTCACCAGATCTCCTGAAACAAACCAATCAACATTGTGGCGATTCCCGATCACTCTGTCACGCTTGTGACACTGTCTGTCTGGTTTCTTTTCTTCAACTCCATCAGGACAGGTAATTGTTGATTGTTCTCCCCCCTCCCCCCTCCCCCCTCCCCAGATTCTTTTACTCTGAAATAATGCTATCCAAGCAAAGGAGATTTGCAAATTCTCCCTGATGAATTTCTGATCCAGATAAGAGTGTAAAAGGACAGATTACCTTACAAGGATTTCCTAGACCATATATATATATATATATATATATATATATATGTATGTATTTTATATACGTCTGTAAGTAGCTGTCCTGTGGATCAACCCACACGCAATGTCTTTTCACCTATCGATAAATTTGAGGGGACATATGACTCCTCCGAAAAGTGGGATACCTTGACGGCAAGAATCCATTAGCGGGGATGTTGTCTGGCTCATCGGCATCAATTGCACTCACAAATTCTGTCCCCAACACAGAAAGGAGAGTGAAGGCTTGAAAGCATCGCGCAAATTTGCCATCGGAAAGATTGCGGGACCACCACCACCACAGACTGAGTGGGTCGGCTGATCTCCTGAACATGACTTGGGGCAGTGCCCTTGTTTGGGATGAGTGACCCTTGCAAAGATTTGTGTGCAAATGCAGTTGCCTCTTTCTCTACATCTCTTGCTTTCATTTGGACTTTTCTCTTTTTCTTCCCCGGCAAAATAGAAAAACAAATTTGTTTCACTATTTCGTACACAGCTGGGACAGCCTAGGTACGGCGGTCATGATTTACATTTTGTATTCCTTGTTCTTTTGTTCAGGGGAGTCTATTTGCTTTTGGATCTTCTCTTTTCAAAAATGAGTAGACATATTGACTATGACCTAAAAAAACCCAACAAAACAATACACTGTGCCCACACACATAAAGAACCCTAACAAAAACAAAATTTAAGCAATATGTTTCAGACATTTCAGCAGAAGGGTTTCGATTCTCATACTGATGGTTGATCGACACATGAAACTGTTGGGTGTTCACTCAAAAAAAATATGACTAAGACCCAGTCATCAGCTTTCACTACTTTTGTTGTTTGTTGTTTTTCATGTATTCATCTGCATGTTTAGCTCTCTAGCTCTTTTCCTGGAATTTTTCCCAAGTGTCAGTCATCATCTGGTAAATATTTTCGGGCAGGTTGGGCAGCTCCAGCAGGAATGCCAGTCAAAAAAGTCTTTTGTTTTATAGCATTTAAGGGTGCATTCATTAAATCACTTCTGGTGCAGAACTAAGGTTTTCAAATGAATTTCTGGGAGATTTGAGCAGTTGATTTTCAAATGCAAAGTTGTTTTGATTATGGAATTAGAAATGCCTTTCTGAAACGCCGAAAAAGTGCCATCTCAAATGTGTTGAGCAAGAAAAGTGTTTCCGTAGAGATGATGAATGCAACATGATTTTGAAACATGTTTATATCTCAGACCTACACATGCCAACTATATGACATCTGTTCCTTGAGTTAAACTACACAGTGACAAGTCCCCCTCCTTGACTTGCGATAGATATGATACACGTAACAACTCAAGAAATGCTATCTGAAAGGCCTTTGCAAATGCGTTTTGATAGTGGGTATTGAAACGTGTTTCAAACATTGGAAAGATGATAAATGCATCCTATTTTTCCTTGTGCTGACACTGGAAAAGTCTTGTGTTTTTTTTGTTTTTGTATTTTGTTTTGGTCTTTTCTCTAGTAAGAGCAGCTTATCGTGAGCAAACTGATTTGTCCAGCAAGAGGCAAAGCATGAGGGGCATTCTTTCACATCAATCAAAAGTTTTCAAGAAAAGAAAAAATAAATTGTATTTGTATGTTACTTGAGGATAAAATGCATATCATTTATTCTATGCAATCACAGATGCAATGGCTTGGATTAATTTTTCTGCCCACATGCCGGGTAGCATTACTTTAGCTGTTTGACTCTTTCTGTCAATACAGTGCTTTCTAATTGACTGATGCGTAAGGAAGGGATTACCTAAACAACATGCAGAGAGTTAATCGCAAAACATTCGCGGGGATGCGCTTTCAAGCCTTCTGGAGTTCAGGGTCTGGGGAGAAGAGATAGAAAAGTGGTGTGGGACTTACGCCCTCTGAAGTCGGTTTCGGTGGCATAATTACCAACATGGCCTGGTCCTGGGCTTGTTGGAACATTTCGATGTCGCGCTCCGTGACTCCGCTGGGGAGTTTGGGCTTGGGCGGCGTGGCTGGCGAATCTGAAAGGGATGAGAAGATTCAGACAGAAAGAAAGGAATCAAAAGTGGATCTCTGCACTCAAAGTTGTAGTATGGTGTAAACTGAAGCATAGCAAAACTATAGTACTCAACACAAAGGATTCATATTTTCCCTCAATGTGGTCATGCAAACTGCTCAAAACACACCTATAAAGATATTTCAGTATTTTACTATTAAAGACATTCTCAAATAGAAATCCTTGATGGTCTCTGTTGATCCAAACAGCATGAAATGGCAAAGTGTGAGGACTACTTTCTCATATTCTTCTTCCATCATTTTTTTTTTTTTTGTTCTCTCAAAAGTGCTATACGGTATTAGTCATATCATATTTATTGGATCTTGAACATATGAATTTCTTCTAGCAAATGATCAGAGATTATGGGCATGAACTACGACTGCTCTTCAAAGACTTCTCGGAGTTAGTCATATGAAATGAGTCATGTTCCCACAAAGGCATCATTGGGTGTGCGCAGTTGACATAACTTCCAATTTTTCTTTGTCTTGAAATGATATCATCTTTTTCACAGCATCTCCCTTCAGGACATAAAGCACACTGTGCCAAGTTTGACACTGACTTTGAAAACAGTGGAACTAAAAGAACCTTTTACTGATAACTGATTTGAACATTTGTGATGTTATGCCGAAGATTCATTTTTCCAACGGTTTGTAATTCCGACAAATGAAATAATCTTTGTTACTCTAAATCCGAAAATGATAGAAGGTCCGATATATTCCAGAGATTCGTTCATCAGAAAATGAAATAAGGTTGGTTACTCCAAAAACATAACGACTTTGGATCAACAAACCTTCCGAATGATGAACCTTATTTCACTTTTGGATTAACAACCTTTGAAATAACAATCCTTATTTCATCTTTGGATTAATGAACTTGAGAAATGAAGAACATTTTTTATCCATTTTCGGATTATTTAACCGTATTTCATTTTTGGATTAACTAACCTTCGGAATAATGAACTATAAACCTAAAGAGTAAATTCACCCAAAAGCACATATGCACTTAATGAGACATATCAAAGGAGGCACATGAAGTACAACATCTCAACAATTAATGTTTGGCATAGACATGGGGGGGGGGGGGTTGATGGGGGGATGGAGAAAGAAAGGATCTATTCAAAAGTATTTGAATACAGAGGCAATAATTCATGCACTTCTTCTGTTTCGAGAATTTCATCGTACTGTAATGCAAGAAATATTTGCACGAAAAAATTTTGTGAATTGAAACCGACGGTCTTTTTCGTGGCATGATTTTTTTTTGCGAATTGCCACTGGCATTCAATGCACGTGGTGTATCCGAGAACTCTTGTGTGCATCTTAATTTCACGAATCCTGGCTCTTGTGAAATTTGCGAAATTAAAATGCATGAAAAAATGTCTGGTTTTACGGCAAAGTAAACAAGGGCAGCATTTATTCATCTGCTGCATGCACAAGAATGTCTGGCCAACAGCAAGATGCAGAGCGTTTCATGACAAGAATATGCAGAGAGATGAGAGTGACGAAGGTCGAGAGAGATTTGTCTCCAAAGTGACGATAGCTTTGGTGATCAGCCGGTGTTAGAGGATGGTTGCACATGAAGGGAGAAACAAAGAAAGAGGCTTGGAAGAAAAGACGAAGCAAAGTGTGATTTGCAATATGGCTTCTCTGTCTCGGAGCATTTACTTACTGTTAGTGGGGTGATAGCTTCATTCATTCTCATATGGAATTATTCCATGATTCCTCATTAACTATGCTTACCTATAGAAAAAAAAATGATCAAAGACCAGAAATAGCCAACTTGCTCGACTAATTATTGACCATTGCTATATGCGTCTCATTTCATCAGTTTCTCATTTCTTCCAGAAGAGTCAAATGCTGCCTACTGGTTCCTGGCGGGATGCTAACGACAAGGCTAAAGGTCCAAAATAGCTGCAAAAGACTACACCTACACATGACCACACCGAGGGAGTCTTTTGAAAACCTGTGTTGCATCTATACTATCTTTTTCAGATTCTACTTATTCCATAAGTGCATGTGTGTGCCGGAGGTGAGGGCAGATCTAGAAATGAGACTGGGTACACAGACAGAAGTCAGTAATAGCAGGGTATGGAGACCGTAACAGTAGTACAAAAAGGACGACTTTCCTCTGGCAATGGTTGTGTCAATAGGCTATGCAGGGAGATAGATATGTGATTTGATAATGGCGGTGCAAGAATATATGGTGACATTTACTGATTCAACAAATGAGTGGGGGGTATCCTTTTTGCCCACGACGATTTGCTCTGCAGAAAATATCGCGGGTATGAAAGGGTGAAGAGGGAATGGGAACATCTCTGGGATGTCGTGGAATTGGATTCGGCAGTGTGCAAGAAACAAAATGGCAATTTAATCAATTGTTGTTCCTTCTTTCTTTTTTCTGAGTGGGTGAAATCGTTTGAGAGGATTCCACCGAGCTCTCAGTCCCAAGAAAGTATTATGCTGTTCAGGTTTCAGGGATAGTGAGACAGAGAGTGAGAGCTTTGTAACTGTGAAAAACGAATGAATAGATGAATATTGGGCAAAGACTTTTGAATCATCCTTATCTTTCTGTATCTTTCTACCACGACCTAATTGTCCACCCTTTCATATCTCAATCACCTCCTGCCTAATACACTCCACAGCATTCCTAAAATTGTATAACTACATAAGAGATAAAGAAGCCTGACAAATGTCTGGAATGGTTGATTCTGCTGCTTTCCCTTCACTCCTGGCTACTCAAGATATGCAAAAATGATAAAAAGAAGAAAAACACTTTAGGACACTTAAATATTACAGAACTGCCAACACGGATGTGGGCAAGTGGACTGAATACATGAAGTCAATAGTAGTATTACTGAAAAAAAAAAAGCACACACACACAAAAACAAACCACTTCCTGAGTGCAGTTATTTTCATTTGAAAGCTTTTATTTCCTTAAAACTACTCATTAATATGTTTTGAAATATCTCCTTACAGGAGCCATTGAACAATGTTTTCAGTTAAATCTGTGAATATAGGAACTTTGCCACCTTAAAAAGGTTGACATCGGCTTTAAGATAAGAAAAAGTGTATCCTTAAAGAGGTGCTTCTCTCAATAGTATCCAAAATCACAAAGCTGAAGCACGATTAGAATACCCCGGTTTTCTAACACATTTAAATTTCATGCATATTTTGTATTCATCCTTTTTTTTTACACAAAGGGGGTTCCTGGCAACCTGAAAGCTTACCTGACATAGCAACAACTAATATATGAAGGGTGGATTCCAAGTATTGAAGTTTATTCATTAGGAACAGGTTAATGAAAAAGCTTAATCAATGCTAGGACCCCAAAACATTTGAACAAGTGAACAATGTGTAACCAATTTCTCAAAGACAGTGCTGTTAAAATACACTGTTCAATAAACAGCTTTTAATATTGGTAGGATGACATCTGTTTAAAGATATCTTGAAATTGACGGCAAAGTTGGTTTCTTTTTTTTTCTTTTTTTAAGCCTTAAAGCGCCAGAGCATTTTTTAACAGACTGCACAACAGAAGTGTTCACTATGTTATCATTATCATTATTATCATAATTGTCAAAAATTTTGTGTGCTAGAGTGTTTTTCATTCATTGAAATAATTTTACGGCTCAGTCTGCTACTCGCACCATTGGTCTTTCTTTTAAACGAAAAAATCAGCCATCGTGATCGTCAAAGGGTACACATTGTAGTTATCATCTTTTACTGGGACAAGACAGAGATGCAAAAATTTTGTGGATATTTTCTCTGGTCATTTCAAATCAACAGTATGATCTGACATTAGAGGCAGAATCTTTGTCACGTTGGGACTGCTCCTCACCTGCCCTTATTGCTCACCTTATCTGTCGCTCACTGCATTAATTTGTATCTCTCTCTATCATCTTCCCCCCCCCCCCCCCCCCCGATCTATCTCTCTCTCTCTCTCTCTCACTATTGCCTTTGCCATGACTATCCAAACTCACTCCGGGAAGAGAGGCGACACCCATCATGCATCTGTCGGATTGAACATCAGGATTTCTCGGGTTACAGGTCTTCCACAGGGCTTGAAATTCAACAAGATTGGCTCAAAAGGTCACACATGTGAATAAGATTCTGTTTCTATCCCTCGCCATCCCCCCCCCCCCCACCCCCACCACCTCTCATTCTCGCTAAGGCTGGCTACAATCTATTTTTGCAGCCTTTTCTTCCCGCCAGTATCATGCAAAGCTATCATCTGAGGTTTCCTCAATGAAAAGAATGAATGGGTTGGAAGGGGGAGGGGGGACGAGAGGTGGGGGTGGGGGCTGGTGAGGGAGGGGGAGACAGTGTTGCAAAACTTGATTTGCCGAGAGTCGCAACCGTTTGATGAAAATGTCAGTGGCTTTTGCAAAGGTCAAGTGCATGAGAGAGGCGTGTGCATGTGTAGTTAGCAGTCATCTGACGGGCTTCTTTACATACAATTCCAGGATTTATCTAAATTTATCATGAAATCCTGGTCTCTTTCTCTTTAGATAAAGTGTGGTACTTTCCTCCTTTTTCTTCCTCTCCACCTTTCCTCGCTCCTTTCATAACACTCCTTCCCCTCTCTCTCACTCTTCTCTCTTTCCTCTTTTACTCTCTCTTTCTGGTTTGAATTCATTACCTATGCTATATGCACAATTATTAGATTTATGGCACAACTCAAATTATCTTGAAAGTGCAAAGAGTAAATCTAAGAATTTAGGATAAAGGATTGCTGTGCATGACCACATACAAACAAAATTATCCCCCCCCCCCATTCTGCTTGTTGAGGTGAGGTTTCATTAATTCATGACTACCAAGTTGATTCATTTCTATTGGTACAAAACTGTATCTATACAGATTCACATCTCAAACAGAGTTCCCCCATTGCATATAAATGTAAACATTTCATTGCTAGTGGTCGGGTCCGTATGTTAGCTGTTCACTATGCGTAAATGAATGAGGTGATTTAACGCAACCATACGCAACACGCGGAGGTCAAGCGGAATCACACTTTTGGTGTTCACCTACTGCACTTCCAGTAATGCCAAGTTACTGTGCAGCAGGTTTGGGCAGAGCATGTGTGCAGTAATTGCACCTCATTTTTTCCTTTTTATCATGACTAAACTTTGTCACTTCCTTCACAATGGAATGCATTTTCCGAGCTTATAACTTGAGATTTCTTTTCCCAACACGTAACAATTGGTGAGAAAATCTACAAAACTATGGTAGTTTAAGAGATAGTGCTCCAACTTTTCCGTGTACCATCAAGTACAGCTCACACTGTGCACTAGCACAGCTTTGTCACCACATTGATATGGAAATCAAATAGTGCTACCGCCGCTTGAGTTTTCACGGTTATATGTGATAGGGAGAATTGGGTTGCGGTGGAAGTGTGTTCAGGGGGGTAGCCCGAAACCACTGCAACCACCATCCCGTCCCATCTAGTCTAAAAGGAATGAGGGAACATGGTGAAAACCCTGCTTTACAAAGATCTGCTACATTACTGTCATCTTGAGAGATTTTGAAAAGGCTCAGTGATCTAACACACAAATACAATTGTAGGTGCATACACCCCATCCCACACATACAAAATAAGTACCAAACTAAATGACACATGTATACAGATTATCTGATGATAATGATTTACATAACGATGAAGACATAGAAAAGTTGCTGGTATATGGCAACTACCCCAGCTGTGAAAGGAAGAGAATCTGCGGTCATTTCCGTTCATCGCTTGGTCTAATCAAGATGTGCCAAATGATGGGTGTCACAACAAGTAAGAAACCAACAAATGCATCACTGGACAGATACATTCTTTCCTGATGAAAGCACAGGATAACAAAAAGGTGGTCCAATACCTTTAAGAGACAGAAATGGGCAGGCCAAGCCATTTTTTCAATGAAATTGTGCATGAGATAATATATCAGAGTCCTAGAATGTACAAAAGTAGAGTTGTTCATTCCAAAGAAGTCTAATTCCTCATGTGGAATTAATTAAAGATTTTTCCCTTCCCTTTTCTCTTTTTTACCCCCCCCCCCCCAATTCTGTATTATATCTGCACAGTACAGAATAAGGTATATTATACAAAAGTTCAGATTCATAATGTTTGGATGAACAAAGGGCTCCTTCAAAAATGAATACTGTAAAACGAGAAATGTTCCCGTGCATTTTAATTTCGCAAATTTCGCGAGCGCCAAGATTCGCGAAATTAAAATGCACGCGAAATTTCTTATCGACACTATATGCATTGAACGCAAGAGGCAATTCGCGAAAATTTCTTGCCACTAAAAAGGCCGTCGGCTCCAATTCGCGAAAATTTCGTGCCGCGAATATATCATGTTTTACAGTATACTGAGATTAAAGTGTGTACTGCTTTCATACCATTCACCGGGCATTTCTCTTTTAGATGTTAAAGATAAAATGCTTGCATCCGTGCATTCATTCATATGACCTTTCTTGAAAAAAACTCTCCTTTCACACCACTTGTTTGAACCTGTCTAACTACCCAACATTTTGTGTCATTTTGATAGTTCACTACGAAATTTACACTTTTCTTCTAAAATAGAAAGATGATGATGACTCATTTATTTTTGTGCATATATACACAACTGCTATTCAAGTTGGGTTATTCCTCGAACTCTATCCAAAATTGGTATTGAATATAAAGCTGTCAATATCTGTCAAATACATTTTGATTTCACTAAATCAATTACAGGCATCCTTCCATTTCTCTAGCAGCTCTGCGCCTAGAGGTCATCTTATAGTCTCCAAACGTGTATCTCCATACATAACACCACTAATTCTACATCTTATGCTGAAAGCACAGGCTACCTTTGTTGGCACGTTCAACCAGGGTGATTGAAGAAGGGAACCGATTGAACAGGCTTATTCTCTTGTCACTTCAATTCAGCTTCATCGCATTTCATGCCAGAAAGTGATCTTACCGGATAACCAGTTCATTGTAATGAGATGATACACAAAACAACAAATACAAACAAACAAACAAACAAACAGACAGACAGACAAACAAAAACCACCATACCATTTCTGGAGATGTGTTCTATCAGAAGTGACGTTCACCAGAGAGACTTCACAACTAACATTCAACGTTTCATTGAATGAGAACAAATTTCACTGCGCTTGCAGTGTTAGGAAACATGTGTGTTTATATCAATTCAATTTGCTAATCATATTCAGCATTGTTCACTATTGATGCACATGAAATGACTGTTGGCTGCAAGTGCCTCACTTGTCAGAATACACCCACAAAATGGTAATCTCACAGAGCAATTTTGACAGTTAATCCAATTTTTCTTTGATTCTTTCAGACAACCAAACAGCAATGCCAATAAAGAAGATGACACTATCATTAAAAAAAAAAAAAACATTGCTGCAGCCCCTCTTGCAATATGCTGCCTCCCATCTGATGGCCATATCTTGGATACTACTCCTTAAATGTTTATTACAAATCACTGGCCTTGACAAAGTATACAGAAGCACACGATCTAATCCGGGAAGCCTTGTTAAAGCCTGACAAGTCTCATTCTAAAGACTATGAAATCCACCTGCCCTTGACATTGTGTACAGAAACACAGGATTTCATCCAAGAAAGCCTCATTACAGCCTGAAAAGTCTCATTCTTTAAGACTATGAAATCCAACTACCCTGGACAGCTTTCAAATGCTCCCTTCCCCCCCCCCCCCCCAACACCACCAAGATGTCATCAAGCACAGCTACTAGGAGCGAGGGGCAAATGCAAACAGCCCTGGCACACGCGACCCTCTGCGCCCTGCCCGCCCCACCCAGTAGCCCCTGCAAATCAACGACACCGTGACCCATTTTCTCCCCTGCGAGGTACCACATCGCGGACGACATGACATGACGTCTAAATTTAGGTTCATCCTGGTGGCCAGTGCTTCCTGCAACCTGTTCTACGCCCCGAGCCGCGTGCTCTGTGTGGCTGACGGATTGAGAGCCTCGTGCAGCAAATGGGGTTCTGTGCTTGCTGCAAGTATAACTGAGTGTTATGATGCTTTTGTTGTGTTTACCAAGGAACTCCAGGGTGTCAAACTACCACCGGAGCCAGATCTGGGGGAGAAATGACTTCAAATGTCCAACTGTCTTTCGCATCACTATGAAGAAGACACAGTATGTTTTCCTACTCTTGCTAGCTTTCAAATTTGCAAAAGTAATGGTGAAGTTAAAATAAACATAAAAAAAGGAGTAATAATTACACTAGTCCCATACATCCTTAAATCGCCACCTCTTCTTTGTCAGGCATGACCATACGCACACCTGCCATGCGCTTCTCTTGTTTTCTCTTCTAAACTTTGCTAATGGACATAATAAAGATTGCTTTCATAAGAACCAAAAACATTCAGATGATTTATCTCTTATTTTGTTTACATTCTATCCAGACTAGTACTAGGATTTTGTCCGAACTATTATATTTGAATCAAGTACTTGATATGAACAGTACTAGTATTAATCCCTTCTCCATCATTATTCCCCTCTCCTCCCTCTCCCCCCCCCCCCCCTCCCCAAATAAAGAGGTATTCCCTTTCTTCATAAGACACTTTAAAGAATCAAAAGCAGAAAAATATCAATAGTTTATTTTGAAAGCTCTTACACTTGTGACTAATACATTGTACTTCACACATTGTACTTTACGCCATTTAACCAGTGTCAGCAACAGCTGTACAAAAAGCACAGGCAATATATTGTGCATGCTGCAAATAACAATGGTCATAGGAGCTTGGGGGGGGCAGATTTTACGTTGGCTCCCATGTTATCCAGTTTGGCATGGTCTACAAAGCAACACACTGAGCAGTGATGGGACTTTGGGGGACGGCCACTTTACCCTTCTCCTCTTTTCTCATAGGAATATCATGGGGGAATACTAGATTTCATACTAGATTGATGTTCTGTCAGGGCCAATCTAAATCTCATCCAAAAGGTATCAAATCAAAAATGCTCCTCCATCCCTCTCCCCCACAACAAAAAGGAAAGAAAAAAGAATGGATGCACAATAATGTGCTACTGCTAAAATATTCCCAATAACAGAAGTCCCCCCCCCCCCCCTCTCCTTAGTGATTGCATAAACCGCTTGCTCTTTCACTGAACATCTGAAGAAAGCATCACATGCTGGCCGCAATGTCATCTTCAGTTTTGATCAGGTGGGTATGCGGTCCAAATGTTTGGATGTTATCAACCTTGAACATACTAGTGTAGTTCAAACAGATGGAAAACCAACTTGCATACAGTAGACTACAGACAGCTATGGAGGAGATATTGTTCAAATCATTAAGCATTCATTCATTCATTTTCATCTTTAAGTATATGATTGATCAAATAAATACTGCTGAGATATTGTTTGAATCATTATGCATTCATTCATTTTCATCTTTTAGGTATATGATTGATTGAATAAATACTGCCGTTGCACAGTGACAATGAAAGAGAGCGCATAGTCCCACACATTAAAGCCTGTGTGCCTCACAACTACTGTAATGCTCATCAGCAGTGAGTGTAGCTCTACCCTACGTGCATTCAACAAAATCACAAATATCAACTACACATCTGAAAGATGCAAGCTTCCACTGATGTAAAACCTATCTAATGTGAATGCAGAGAGACACATAATACATTAGCAATTTCAGCAATAATATTGCCCTAATTTCGTTAACTTCTATAGCGCACACACAAAAAACGGATTAAAAAAAAATCCAAAACCCTTCATCACTGATACTAATTCCTATCCATTAATCTCTGCTTGAGAGAGCAGAATATGTACACCTGCAGCTTGAAGAGAAAACTACTCCACCTTTTCTGGTCATATCATGATCTTGCTTTCAATTCTAATATGATATAGTTCCTCATTCTTGGAATGTGTATTACATAATCTCATCACAACTTAATGGCGAGTAATGACGATGGCATAAGGCCATGTTGTCATTTTTAGAGATTGTGCTCGACTGACCCGAACAATCGCAAGAATGGATTACAGCTTTCCACATTCCTGCTAATGTAAAAGCTTCATTCTGTGTCCGTATCATCTTCATGTGCGTGCATAACTGCAGAATCGTACAGTCAGTGGGAATGGATATCCCTAAACCGATCCTGGTTGTAAAACAAACCCTGGTCACAAAGCAATCCTGACTGTGCAAAGGTGTGTTTCTGTTGGCATTAATTCAAAAGTTCAAAAGCAGCATTTGAGTACGAAAGGAAACAATGAGGGGACACACTTAATGCCTACTAATGAGACCTGCCATTATGGCGTGGGGTGTTGTCCACCACAGGCAAGTGAATATATCCAACAATAATTGCTTTCGGTCGTGTGATGCAAGCAAAGTACATGTACACACATAGATAGAGATACACTGCAGTGTATATGAAAGACATCCCAGAATCCGATCGGGTGTGAGCCAAATGACCTGAAGAATCTATAAAGTGCTTTGCATCCTTTCTTTCTCGTGCACACATGGACGCACATTATGTACACATCCGTGGCTAAACTGGGTGAAAGCACTGTTAGCCTGTCAGAGATTCTATTAACGTGATTGAGCTATAGATGCCAGTTTGAAGCCGACGTGTGGAGTGGAAAACTGGAAAGAGAAAGGAAGTGAGGGAGTAGTGGGAGAGAGACAGGGGATGGGGGAAGGAAGGACAGAGAAGAAGAAGAAGAAGAGATGGAGAGAGTAGATAGAGAGAAGGAAAGATGCAGGAAGGCCAGAGACAAGGCAAGGAGGTGGAGGCTGGAGGGATAAAACAGAGCAGGTTACAGATGAGAACAAGGCAGGAAAAGCAATGGACCGCAACAGACAGAAAAGGAGAAACAAGATATTAGGAATTACAATGTGGGATGGGAGAGATAAGAATGGGGTGAATGAACTCTACTACAGAGAATTACAGAATATATAGTGCAGTCAAACATTGGATGAGGGGAGTGGAAAAGACAAGTTAAAAAAAATGCCACATATGATACAAGGTGCAAAGAGTGGTCTGAGATGAAGAGATAAGCATGCACACAGGAGAAACCACACAACCTAAAATAGAAACAGAATGAAGAAGAGCTCTGGTCTTCAATATGGCACACATCGCATCGGTCAATCACTCTGCCATACGTCCAAATAACATTTGATACAATAGAGGGGAATTTCAGACTTCAACCCCCACTGCACTCCATTTATGACCTCTAGTCTGATTTGTGGATTACCGGTACCTCTCATTATATCTTTGACCTCATGACATCACATATCAAGAGCAACATCATGAAATATTAAGAAAATTTGATGAAATCAATTTTTTAATGAAATGTATGCATTCCATCAACTTGTTGCTGACATATGTTTAGAGTAATATCATTCCCCCTGCTTTCTGAAAGTGGTAAGTCAAGTGCTCTTTCATTGTGTTAGAAAAGAGAAAATATGTTGAATTTTCTTTATATTTTCCTTATATTTTTTTTTTTCAAATGAGATGTCATCAACTGTGGTAGCGTTCTCATCAGCGATGGCTGTACCAAAACTTTACAAACTCATAACTTTGGAACAGGTTACCTCATTTTCCTCAAACTTTCACTGATGTATTCTACTAATAATGCTGCATCAACTCAATTCACATAAGTATGTATATTTGGGTTTCATTCCCCTTTAACAACTCTTGCTAGTCCTGGCAGAACACATACTTGTACAATGAGCTAAATGAAAAAACCAATCAGCAGACTTTGGGCTAGGGCCCATGGTCAGACAAAGGAGTTTGTAGGTCTTGAGTTGCTAAAAACCCCAACAACAAAGAGCCCCAGCAATTTAGACCATGAGCATTCATATTCACTGCTACAGATGTCGCCACTGCAATCATAAGATTATGGTACACAGACAAAGGGCCATTCAACTATCCCCGTTCCACTTCACTGATTCACTGATCTTCAAAGTCCAATATGGAAATGGGACTCTTCTATCACCCGATCCAAACCATTGATCAGCTCTCAACTTGCTTTTGATTTTTGGGTTGCCAGTCCGAAATAACTTTTTTCCTGTACCTCTAGCTCAACTTCTCACTGTACATACAGAACCCTACCATCATGAACTTGCCCCCATATGTCATGTATATTGTATTCTAACCATTGAGGGTTGGTAATTTCTTGTTAGTCAAGTGCCCAAAGTAATGGGCACACACTCTCAATCCACAGCAATCATCAAAAGTTGACCCTGAACAGTACATGTAACATGAGCATTCAGTTTGACCCGTGTAATCGTGAGACTGACTTAGGAAAAACATCCATTGTCCTGAGGACGTGATCCAATGCATTCAGGGAAACTGAAAGAACATATTGAAGAAATGCATTCATCCACTCAGGGTGAGATGCGTTGGAAGTTTGAGCCAAAAGTTGACAGAGTGCTATTGTGATACTAATGAAACCATCTTGGGCACACACAAAGACAGCTTGAAGAGGGCAAGTATCAGCACTTTTTATAACTGTATCAAATTTTCATGCACATACACATGACAAATGCACATTTAAGAAGGGGCCTCGCAGACAACAGCATTGGTCAATACTGTACAATATGGAATAACAATGCCAGAACTATGGCACGTGTACCCTAAAATATCTTTGTAATAACTTCCTGTGTAAACAAATCCCCCGCAAACAAAAGAGCACTCTGTGAAATCTCGGGACTGACCACAAGGCCATCAGCATCCAAGCGCCAAGCATCAGACCTCTCTCTGCTCATCACCCACACACCCCATCCATGGATTTTGGTCGTGTGCATGGTGGAGAGGGTAGACGCTGGTTTCATTTCCACTTTGGCCATCATCTCAATGAGACACCTTCTCAAGTATGATGGATGCAGAGAAACTCTCAGAACACTTCGGAAAATCCAAGAGCATGATGCACTCCCTTTGGATATATATTAAAAAAAACAACAACAAAATTATGGACATTAAGACCCTTCACTGCAGAAAATGCTTGGGTACATGAGCACCAATAATTGTTTCCTTGTCTGTTCTGTTATACAAAGGCATTTCTTCTCTTTCTTTGTATCACTTTTTTTTTTCCATCAGGGACAGACAGACAGACATTTGTCATCTGCCCTCCGCCTGTCCCTTGAACTCCATTCTCCGTCTGTCTGTGTCTGTGTCAACAATGGGCGTTGAACGGCCAGGGGAATAAATAACAATAACCTCTCCGGCGGTGAAATCAAGTGTGATGGAACGCCAGGATGTGACGTCAACTCACTTATCGCACCGAATCGCGCCTTAATGGCAGGTGAGGGGTCCGTCTGCTCGGAGCCCAAACAGACACCAATTCAAGCGTCAAACTAGCAAATCAGCTCTGCCCTCCGCAGTGAATGGTTCTCGCAAGCGAAAAATACAACGAAACAACCTAAAAACAAAACAAAACACATACATACATATAATATATATATGGGTGTGTGTGTGTGTGTGTGTGTGTGTCTGTGCGTCTGTCAAAATGGAGAAGGAAATGGACAAGGATTTTGTGCAGCATACAAACTGTCAGAGTAAATCAAGTGTCATTCTACATTGCTTTGTTTTAAGCGAAACTGCAATATGATCTCTCATTGTGTCCTTTTTGAAAGGGTAATAGGACACTTCAGAGAAAGAATGAATAACATAGTGACTGCTGAAACATACTGTATCATGTATGCTAGATGAATAGAAGTATCAATCCTGAAGATGAAATGGTGAAGTTCTGTTAAACTGTGTGGCTGATCAAACAGAATGTCCACACTTAAAGAACCCATAATTCCTAGTTTCATATCCATTCTTGTTTTTTAACAGTAAAGAAAGTATTCTCTTTCAAAAGATTGATGGCTGATACTTCACAACATCTAAATGAATAAATGAAAAAGAGCCTAATAATATGATTAGAGCTTTCAGGCCATGAATTGGATGACCCTTGCAAAAGAAACTGATGTCTGTACTACGAGAATCTCTATGAGTGGGTGTGTACGTCTGTATGTCTGTTCATGGGTCTGTTATATTTCATTAATTGCAACTCTGCCAGATGTAAAATTCAGCCGATGTCCCTTGCTCTCAAATCCAATCCCATGAAACTTAGATGACAATCCTTTCCAAATATAGCCGCTAAATGACAAACAGCCATGATCATGGCGATGCAGCTGGTGCTGTTCTGATCGCCGACACCGAATAAGGAGCAGCCCAAACAACAAAAGTTATCATTTCCCCCAAATCAGCATGTGTTCAAACTGCGTAGAGAAAGAGAGATGTTCAAATTCGACATCAAAATCCTTCCATCCCACAAAACCACTTAAACAAATTCTTCCCGCGGGATACAAACCTGAAACCACGCAGACTCAATCAATATCTCTTAGAGGAGATGAAGTGATATGTGTGCAAAGCAGCCAGCGCCAGGGAG
This sequence comes from Diadema antillarum, assembly GCF_040938485.1. Lineage (NCBI taxonomy): Eukaryota > Metazoa > Echinodermata > Echinoidea > Diadematoida > Diadematidae > Diadema > Diadema antillarum. The sequence continues at coordinate 94,248 of NW_027272451.1, forward strand.
ACAGGAGAGGACATAAATTACAATAAGTGGGACTATGTCAATATACCCTACTAGGCATTCACTTTATCCTCTGTGGCCAGTGTGCTTGTAAATGACGCAAACTGAAAATTGCAAAGTACCGATTGATGACTTTCAGTGCTAAAATATTTTTTGAAGGAAAAAAAGTAGAATTTTGATACACGACTTCATTTCAGTGACATGGAGTGCTTTGTTTATTTATTTTGTATCTATCTCGGGAGGAGGGGGAGGAAGCTTTAAGAAATGATGTCTCATGAATTCAGCGAAGCAAATGAAAGCCATCATCCAATCTTCTACAGGGAAGCACACACATATGGCAATTTACTGTCACTGTGCTGAAGATTTTTCACACATGATAGATATCAGTAACTGATTGCGTTGGTTCTCGAAGCTGTTAAAAGCTACGCAATAAAAACGTGTTACAGCAAAGAGAAGTTTAGTGAGCTCTGGCTTAGTCACGCTTTGTTGAATCATCCTCTGACATCTCAAATGACTGTGTACTAGTATCAAGAACTTTTGAACATATGGCACAAAGACAGCTGAGTGTTAACCTATGTCTATCGTTGTAAGTACAATAGTATCATTGACTGAGCAAATTTCTGAATGAAATCAAATTTCTTTGGTGAGGCATTGCTGCTGAGTAACAGTTAAAAAGAAATTATGTGATCACTTGAAAAAAAAAACCACTTCAGACCTATGCAAGACAATTTGGAAATCAATGCCACTAAAGAAACATAAAATTTCCTGGAGAAATTATACTAAATTTGTTAATTTACCTCTTCAATATCTGGGCAAAATTTCTGATAAATTCTTGAGAGCTGCAACCTTAAGTTAAGAATTTCAAACACTGCATAATGGAAGGAATTGCATTATGCTCTTAATGAGAAATCAGCAACATCAATCCGCAGAACACAGGCAGCAAATAAAAAATATCTATATACAAGTACCCTAGATCTGTACTTCTCAACCAGTGGGCGGCAGCAGCAGGATGCAATGTCTTCCCAAACTAAAATAAAAAGATATTTGTGTTCGATCCAACTGGGCCTAAAAAAAAATATTGTAGTGGCCAAAGTGGGCCTTGGGTTAAAAAATAAAAAGGTTAAGAAGCACGGTCGTAGATGTACCAGGAGCATCTACTACAAATTTCCACAAACTTAGAATTTGCACAACACCAGGTGTTAGCTCCAATTTACAATCAACCATAATCCTAGGTACCAACAACCGTATGCATGAGAAATTGTGAACCAATTAATTTTCAATCTAGCTTGGCCTACAACAAATTGTCAACAAACAGGACTTAGCAAACAACTTCTGCAGCCCCCTCTTTTTCGAAACAGAAGGGACGATAAAAAATAAATAAAAGAGGAGAGATGGACAAATACATGACAAATCCTACTCTTTTTGCTTCCAACATCACTACTTTCTCTTTTTTCCTTTGTCATCTTCCCACAAGTCTACATTTGTAAAGGATACATGGGATACGGGGGCACTCAGTGATTTTGCAGCTAAGGTACAATAAACTGGCTGACATCCCCCACTCCCCCCCCCCCCACCCACCCACACACAATTCATCTCTTCCATCCTAAGATCTCCCACTCCATCTCAGCTTCCAAGAATACCTGATGGATGACACTGGACCCCGAACGCCAGTTGGAGCGCATTGCATAATAGAAATATGCCAAGCGGATCTGCGATGCCCTATGCCTCCATTTTTCGTTGTTGTCGGTGTCGGCGTTTTGAATGGCATTAAGTTGCAAGTGCTACGGCTCACAATAAATTATATCATATTCAATCATCACAAAGCACAGAGACACATCCACTTCTCCACACAAACACAAACACGCACACACACACACACACATGCACACAAACACACACATGCTCAGAAAACTACATCTCCAGGCAGCCTACTAATGCTTGCTAACAATTTTTTTTTCATGGGAAAATTACTTTTACGTCTTAATATCGCCAAGACGACGGAGAATCCTCACATTCTCTGATGAGATTCCTTTTTGTTTTGTTGTGTACCTTTTACATAATCTGAATTTCAGAGTATCACAATGTCATCAGGCACAGGCGCATTTTGCTAGTACGTCATTTGGTGCATAGAAAGTGATGCGGTGGAAAATCACTGCCCTTTGAAATCTGATGCTATTAATATCTTTTGTGGACAAAGGTGACTCAGTGCTGAGTGCCTATGATGCAAGTTGTCAATACCAATTGCTGTTTTGGTTATTTCTTTTTATCCTACGTTGCTTGGTAGCGTAATAGCAGGAAAATTGAATGTGCTTCACAAATTTCTCTATTTCATTTCTGCGACTTCTTTGTACTGATGTACTTGCGCACATGCGCGTGTGCACGGACATGCCCAACAAAGCACACTCGCAAGGGATCGACTGGCTGCGTGAGGTAAACGGATGCACGGTGCAGGAGAATCAATTCCCACGATGAAGTGATTTTGAGCGAAAGCAGGAAATGAACAGAAATAACAGAATATTAGCAAGTGAAAATTTGAGTAAACTCAAACAACTATTAAGAGGATGAAGCCAATTCCCATTAACGATGACCAACAATGTTATCCCACGCACCCTTCAAAACATTTGGGATTCTCACATGACAGTGAAGCTGCTTGTTTTGTATTCTTATTTAGTTTCACAATTGAAAATCATCACTTATTTATCACATATATGCGGATGTACTCATTCTCTACAACCCCTAAGAAACACTTAAGATATTTTGTTCTTGTACATCTTTAAAAAAAAAGGAATCAACCTCTTCCTGCAAACTTACAAAATGAAAATTGGAAGTCTTTGCCCATTGTTTGCATTTTAAGGCAAATGGGGAATAGTCTACAAAGGAAAAGGCCTTAACTGCTAACCAGGTCATCTTTTACAAACAGACTTCAAGATACCATGTTTTATACATGATGCACAGGAATTAAAATCGAGGAGCAACATTCTGATGATATGATCAAATTGTGCTCATATTTTTCACTTACCAGCTGCTGTTTTGATGGTTACATCAAAAATACCTACAAACTCTCAGGGTTGACTCTCTTTTGACGCTCATAATTTCATTTGTTCAAGAATCTGAGATACCAGAAGTTCTTTATTATCACTTCCTCTTGCAACTTATTCTAATTATGTAGGAAACAAGATAGAGAGGGAGCAATAAAAATGTGGTCAAAATGATACAAAAAAGTAAAACTGAAACACTGCAAATGGCATGCTATGCTTCTGGTCCTGGTTATTGACCTGCAGAAGAAAACAACTCTGGGAGCAGCAAAAAAACTGACAAGACCCTTCAAAGCAAGTAACGAGTTGACCATTTGGACCTACACACACACACACACACACACACACAAATGACCATACCACTGACGGTAATTGGAAGTGCAGGTTACGCATGACAACACGGATTCCAAGTGTGGAGCCCCCCATTGCATGATGTCTCTCTTTCCTGACAAATCAATCACACTTTGTTTGAAAATCATATGCTTTATGCTTTTAGCGGGAGTGCATTACCCTACACTTCTTTCCTGCATTCCTCCTGTATCGTTTTTCTTCTCCTCTTCTCCTCCTCTCTCTCCCCTCCCCCTCCCCCCCCCATCATTTTGTCCTGATTTTTTTCTGTACTGGATATGAAATGCAGCGTTATTCCCCATGAGCTGCTGCTGACCAGGATGTAGCAGTTGAATGCTCTCTGTCAATTCAGGAACCAGTCAAGGGGGGGGGGGGGGGGGGGACACAATTCTCACACCCAAGTGATTAAAGACCTAGTTCCATGGGGCTGTGAACCAAACATCACACAAGAGACGCTCTCTCTCTCTCTCTCTCTATTTGGCCGGTTGTGCAGAAAAAGGGCACAATCCATGAGCCCCGTACTCTTTCAGGATTCTCGACTCTCTCTCACCTGGGCAGACTGCACCCAGACACAGGAGATGGAGAGGAGAGGTGGAAGGGGAATGGACAGACAGACATACAGGGAGAAAGACGTACAGAGGGACGGACAAAGATGCAGAGAGACTTCAACCAAGACTGAAGCACCCCCACAGCCCAGTTCTACCCCGGTGCGGTAAACACCGTGTGCAAACACGGTGCAGGTCAACTGCAGCACGCAGAAACAGGAAGGAAGGGCAAATTGTTGGGGGCTACATGACGAGGGGGAGACGACAGGGCGACAGGGGGACAGGGGGACAGGGCAGGCGAGGAGACAAGACATCACAATTTGGCACTGGGTAACCAGTAAGCGGAGGTATCCGTCCAATGTTGTGATCAGCAAGAGAGAGAGAAAAAAAAAATCAGAGAGGGGGGGATACAGGTACGACCCTTGACCACAGAGAGACATTCTCCCATTTACGCAATACGCCACAGGCTGTAAACGAATATTGCAAGTCATGTTTTGGGCGATGTCCGGAAATCTTGTTTAATTTCACGAAAGCTACCTCAGACTGGTATGGTGTTGAAACTCAAAGGCAATGGGATTCAAGCACGCCAATATCACAGACGCAAACGCTATTTATCATTTGTCATTACGAAGCATTACAGGGCTGACTCTATTACGGTGGGGGTAAACTGCAACTCATCAGGGCTGTCTTGAAGTCCTGGAGTGGCAGATTCTCTTGATCTGACATAGGAAATATTTTCCCGTCACTTCTAGTTTCAGCCCAATGTTAACTTTTTTTTTTAATGGGATTTGATCTTGCTCTACTCCAGAGTTAGGTGTTTGTTCTTTCCAGAGCACCCGTTGCTAAAATGCAGACTGGAATGCAAAAACTTCCATTTGGCAGAACAAGTAATTGACTTTGTTGCAGAAAGATTAGAGAAAGTTAAAAACAGCTTAAATATACTCAACTGGATTATAACCAGTATGAGGTGGAAGCAAGACAACAGTGGTGTTAGAACTTACGCATAGGTATGCAATGTAAACACACACGCAGAGCACACACTTGACACATACACATACATAAAGAGGAAAAAAACACTAGCAGATCCTGAGAGACCAAGAGAAGAGAGAGAAGGAAAAAAGTCTTGGCTTTGCAGGTTTCATGCACCATGACAGGCAAGCAGGCAAGGTGTGCAGTGGGTAAGGTACTGGGTGGAGGGTATATGAAAGTGGGTTTGGTAAGAACTGAAAAAAAAAAGAAGGCGTGGAGGATGTTTCAGTGAGAAGTCAGCGGGCTATATGAGATGCACTGCAAGCAATCCTGCAAAAGATTTCTTACCACCAGCCTTGGCGCCCTTCTTCCCTTTCAGCTCTTTCTCCGGCTTCAGGAGCGGGGCGAGGCCGTCGATCTCGCTCGAGTCTTTCGACAACTTTTTCTTTAGCTTCCCGGGCTTCTTGTGAATGACCGCCCACCGCGAGGAGAGCTTCACGCCCTTTTTCTTTTTCTTGGTTCCCATTGCACGCGCTTTCTTCACAATTTTGGATGCACTCGCTGAGAGTCCTCCCTTCATCTTTTTCGACTTCATGCTCTTTGGTGTGAGATGCCCCTTGACAGGGGTGGTTTCAGTTGACAGCGGTGGGGATGGAGACACAGAAGGCGATTCGGACGCTTTCGAGAGCGCCGGACTCTCCTCCGCGGCCGGCACTTTGAAGTCCTCCTCGGATTGCGGGAACAGGAGTGGGTGTGTTTTCCTCGATCTCTTTGGTGCCGCGTACACGGGCGGTAAGCCCCGCTTGCGGGGGGAGGCCGGCGCAACATACAGGTGCGACAGCCCGTCGAACAACCCTTTCAACTGCATGTTACCCGTCCGCATCATCTGGGAGTGCGGCGAGGAGGAGTTTGAGTGTGACCTGGTGTCCTCCGACGCTTGCGTTGCAAGTTTCTTAAGAGACGGTGACAATGACGGAGGTGAATCTTTGGCATCTTTGGTGTGTTTTTTGACATCATCTTTTGCCGTCCTTACATTTTTCCCTTCTTTTTCTCCCCCTCCCGCCCCTCCTGCGGCAGCTGCTGCTGCTCCTCCTCCTCCATTGCTATCCCCCTCCTTGAAGTTCTCACCTTCACTCGCATTATCCTTGCTCTTCGCTTTCCTATCCTTATCCTTGTTCACCACTTCCTCTTTTGATTTCACTTTGGCTGGAAACACGGCGTCCTTGTCACTCTCACTCTTGTGCTTGACCTTGGGTCTGAACGGCCTGATGGCGTAAAACGCAGAGGACTGCGAGGAGCTGCGCGATTTCCGGCGGTTAGTGGGGGTGAAAAACCTACTCAAACCATCTATGAGCCCTTGGGCTTGTACCTTTCATAAATGTCCCCAGTGGGGATGCCCCCAAGTGGGGCGGAGACAATACCACTCTCATCCAGAGAGAGTAGTGGTGTCTCGCTAGGAGTCCTATCTCGGGAAGAGGATGGGTTGTCCCCTTCCAGTTGGTGGTGGTGATTGGAGGGTGTCCTACCGGTGCTATCTGCTGAACCCTGACTGTCCGTGCTTGCATGTTGGCTCCTGGCACCTCCACCTTTGGGACCTCTCCGAGAGGCGGCGGTCAGCTTCTTTGTGGCAAAGGACCTGTTGTGAGTCAAGACAGACAGACAAAACAGTTAAAACAGAAACAAAGATCTGACTGAAAAACAAAATCAAGATTACTTTTAGGTTTGACACCCTTCATTGTTATTAATCAATAGTGGAAATAAAAATGCAACTGATGACAGTATAGGCACAAGTCCCACACAATTACCACTTATGTTTTCATCATGTTGATGTATTCTTGCGATCAGGGACAGATGGTGTACTAGCATATTCAGATACAATCTACTTTGTACAGTACAAAATCATTATTTCATTGTGATTTTCTGGTTTAAAAAAAATGAATTAAGAAAGTCATGCTGGACTGCGGTGACTGTATCATGCCAAGATTACATGATTCAAGTGTCCTGGGAACCTCCAAGTCAGCAGCATATGGCCAGGATAAGCTTATTGTGCAGTTGTTGTAAAGGGCAACAAATGCCACAAAGTATAGCACAAGTTTTTACATCCATACACCACTACCACGTACATTAGGCTACATACATTTATCAGCTCTTGAAACTCTCATGGTACCACTCCTACAAATTGCCCTTACCATCTTATACAGCACAGTTGAAAATGGTAATGGTAATGAGTTATAAAATCAAGTTCCCCCCCCTACACCATCATCACCACTACCACCACCATCAACAGTTGTTTAAAGGCAGCCAGTGAGTATCAGAGTGGCATGCATTTAAATCTAAACAATGCAAATGCAAATTGGGATACTGCATGTAAACCTTACAGTAAAAATATCAAAAACTTTTGAAAATAATTTTTAAAAAGTTATAGAAAAAGAATGGGTGCAGAAGAGTATATGTATCTGTATGACATTTCATGGCACTCTCATTAATAGACTATACAAAATATATATGAATGCATTTCGCTTGATGAATGGTTTACTGGGCAAATAAACCTGTACTTTTGGGTTCATCTCTTATGTACCAGATGATACATGATCATCAATAATACAAATACACAACCATAAATGACAGTTTTTCTTACACGCATTCTGTGCATCACCTCAGCCTATGGCCTATAATATGAAACTATGCAAGCACTCTCTACTTTTATGGGTGTGTATAAATTGCAGAACATAAATTCCATTTGCAATCATGCACCACTGTGCAGTACAAGATAAAGCGTATCACAATATTCTGAGCACACTGTAATAAAACATGCCAGTGGCAATACAGAGAAGCTACTCAGATGGATTCATTTTTAACACGGAGGCCGCCCAGCAAACATTCAATTTTCGACAGCTACCCTACACCAGCCTGCACCTCCTACTCGGCACACATTAATCAAACAGTCAAGTCACATGACATCCATCTGACATTTATCAAATATGCTGGCCTCATATCCATTTTCCCTTGTATCCATTCATTGGCATGCATTCTCACTCCAATGGGCATACCAGCAGGAGAGCCCGCAGACGTAGCTCTACGGCAGTGTTCACACCACTGGCACTTCTCATGAAGGTTCATTCATGGCATGGTAATGTATCTCATGTGCGTGCTCTGCATTTACGTGCCTGCCCTTCTGTTAAACGCATTACGAAAAAAGTGTCAGCCACGCTGCCTTAATGGCACAATATGCTTCTCCTCCTCCGGGACTCATCTTTCACGATCTTTCAGCATTTTGAATCTTTGAAGAAAACACTGAATACGAGGCATTCTGGGGTTCAACTTTTATCACACAAATGTGTACATGATATGATTGACATTCTATCCAGGAATCAAAATCTTTCATTTAATAAAACATAACAATTAGGATTTTTTAGAGTACAAGAGACCAATTTCACGGGAACTTTAAAGATAATTCAAAGTTAATTTTAAAGGGGTATTTACTCTCTCAAAAACTATATCAACACAACCAATCTGAAAGAAATATTTGCACTTTGAAGCATCATTGTACCTTTAGATTTGTTTGAGTTTGCACATAACTGATTACTTTGCAAGAACAACGGCAGAAAAAAAAACCCAATGATTGAATATCAAATCATGCACTTCTACATACATGGTGCATTTCAATGGTTCTTTGAGTATACTGATTATGCTCCTATCACAAAAGGGACCAAAGTAAATGGGACAAAAAGGAACCAATCAAAACTTTGAAAAACTCCTACATTCTATTGATCTCTGATTCTGCAATTTTCAAAAGCATTCCTTTAAATTCACACAGCCATCAGGGCTGCAAAAAAAAAAAAAAAAAACTAATAATGATATCAATTCCACATGCTTCAAATGTCAAAAGAAAAAAAGATTTTGAAGAGCAGTTTTTCCCACTGATGTAAACAACGCACTTATCAATAATGGTTGCCATATATTATGCACCATGTGTCACAAGCTAAATCTCCCTTAAGCTGATCTAGCGCTGCTGCAAAGATGGGTCTTTGAGAGGTCTTTCCCCCATTTGCATCCTGTCATCTGTCACAGGAGAGACACCTTATTTCATCCAGATTCACATCAACCTCGCTTGCTCTTTCTATCCATCAGCCTAAGACGCGGGCGACCATGACACAAAACACGGCAATGGCTATGATGACAATTAAAGAAATATTACATATAACAATGATAACAATGATGATGATAAATGATAATAATAATAAATAATAATAATAATAATAATAATAATAATAATAATAATAATAATAATAATAATAATCATAGAATAATAATAACAATAATAATAATAATGATAGATAACAACAACATCAAATCTCCACGGAAAAAACAGGAGAGAGAGAGGGAGAAAGTGAGAACAGGGGGGTGTTTCATCAAACGTTTGTCAGCGCTGACAATTTCAGCAAAATCCTTGGTTTTGATTGGCTGAGATGCTCTAGGTCACTGACTGTTACTATGGTGATTAAAGTTGTCAGCGCTGACAAACGTTGATGAAACACCCCCAGGTGATCAAAACTGTAATAGCAGTGGAATACCTCTTCTCTATGATGTTCATCAAAAATTTCAATTTGATCATTGGTATTGCATCATTTTATAACGAGATCTTTAAGGACGTATGAGCATAACACAGGACATTACCTAATTCATTGAAGATCCTGCCATAAAGATGGACAAACTAGGATGCCCCCACAGAAGCTGCTGGGTAAACATACAGTGTAGCTAAAGCCCCACTCTACTCTGCTAACTCTAAAATTCCCTCATCCCTGCCATACACTCTTTAACACTTCCTCTAAACACCACCGGGCATGTCTCAAGGTCAGGATTATTGGATGGGGTCCTAGACTGTTCAAGTCCTGCGGAAAGTGGAATCGCACACATGACAGCATACTGTCAGGGTCACTGATGGAAACCAGACTGGCGTGGAAAAAAAAACCTGTGTTCGGACAAAGCCAGGTAGGGTTGTGCCTCCGCCACAATCCAGCGAGCTACTAGCATTCCTCTGCTTTTAATAGTGAGTGGAATTAGATCGTATCCACATTTCCTTGGAGGAGAGTGTAACCCCAGTGACAGATTTACACTGCTGAATTTTGCAGATTTACAACGGAGAAAAAGAAAGTGAAAATGTGTCAGAAGAGTTTTGAGAGACATCGAACAACTATCACGATGATACAATTTTTTTTAAAAAGTTTTTCTTTTTCCCCACCCATTTCAGTTTGAGGTGTACTCCTGGCTTTCTTACAGCACCTGTATTCATTCTTTAGAAAAAGCCTTTTTCCTTAAAAACCCATGCAGTGTCAAGTAAAATGTTCAAAAGCTATCGTTCAGGGGGATAGAACATCATGGCTTGGGAAAGAATAAGACTGGGGTAAACTATATGTGATGCCCTAGGATTTCACTCTAACTGCTGCAAGAGGCTTACTAATTCTATCAGGAAAGATCCCGAGAGGACCAAACAGTAAAGAGCATCATTTGCAATTTGCACTGCAACACGATTTTCCTCCACTCAATCAGAGTCCTCGCTTTTAATGGTGTGCTTGTACTACACAGCCTCAGGTACTCTTGCTGTTGAAGTACTGAGGATCAGGGTAGCTGCACACTTGCATGATGCAGACTCTTTAACCCTTTCTGTGCCAGGACTTTGGACAGGGTGTACAATGTTATGGAGTTTCCTGTGCCAATCAACACTCAGAGCACCCAAAGGGTGACATGTGGGTGATCAACTTTGTCATGACTGTTACTTTAAAATGTTACTGACATTGTATGGTCACATTTTGTTGCAGCAACCGAAAGAATTAATTTTCTGTCACACGCTTTTATTCACTACGCCACATTGGAGCAAACTTTTGAATTGTCCCATGTAGCATGAAACACTCCTGAAGCAGAGCCAAACGATCGATACAGTGGCGCGATCAATAAACTCTAACTTTCCCCCGTCCCATTCATGTATGCCGTCTATCCTATTCCACGATGGAATCTGCTGCAGGAGTTACGATGTATCATCATTTTTGGCTGCGAGAATGGAATTGGGGAGACGGCGTAATTTGTCGCAGGGGAGGTTCACGTGTGGAAAATGATTTGCCTCAATTCGATCCGTGATTTGAAGTTGATGACACAAGAATTTCACCCGAACGAGTCCCATCACAGAAACAAAATGGTTTGCCGGCGGTCTCACATGCCTCATCAGCATTTGTTGAGACTGAACTCTGCCGATATCATGGTGTACACAAAGATTTCGGCACATTGTAATGGAAAGTGTTCTTGCTCAGTAATAAACTAGGTTAAAGTAGAATCCTCTTTCCCCAACATTACGAGGAAAAAAAAAATAATTGGCATAGATTGTTGGCAATATTTATGGAAATGACATCCTGCCTCAGCAGTTACCAAACATTATCTTCAAACTGCAGGGAGAAGGGAGGAAGCTGGATGAATCAAATTTGACGCTGAGCCCTGTATCCCCAGGCACTCTTCGAAATCCTCCTATTGAGGTTGATTGATATAATGACATATTGGCTATCACACATTCGCTCAGATCTGACACGAGGGCATTGGAGCAATATGAGCGCTATACGCAATTTCACTGCTAGCTTCTCGGATTGTGGGGAATAGGAAAAATCATCTCATTTTTCTTCTTCCTCCACAGTCAATGAAATATGAATATTGCATATATCCAGAAGACGATAAACGGAGACTATTGAAACCTTGCCACTGCTCAATTTATCTATTTTTATTAGCATTATTCAGTATTTTATTCAAGCTCAACTATCCTGCACTCTCAGATTGTATGAGATATTTAAGCAGTATGCCCCCTCCTTTTTTTTGGGGGGGGGGGGAGGGAAGGGTTGAGGGTTGGGGAGTAGCTTGTTATGTTTTGTTTAACAATCAAATGCTGCCAACCAAATTTAGAACATGAAAAACAATGCAGGTAGGGGATTTCCAAACAGCTTCCCGTTTGCGGCACAAGCTCTTGTGAGTCATGAGTTCCCTGGCATGGGTGAAAATAAAGTTGCCCTCAGAGATCCTTCGGCGATCCATCAGCGTGGCACGGCAAGCATGTTTTTGTCTCTGCCAGCTATAACACACCCTCTGGAGCAGAGCATATCGGTGGCTGACGACAGGTTGATTCTAACTGCTGGGGGGAAAGCCCCTCCCAAGTAAGTTACACTTTCATAAATTAGGAAGAGGGGTGGTGAGTTGTGGTTAGAAAGAGGATATTGTGGTAATATCCCCCCCCCCCCCTTTCGTTCTATCCCTCTTTAGCACAAGAACCATAGTGCAAGACCAGAACACACATGTACATGTAAACAGAAGTAAACAAAGGAAGGTGTTTACCAATTGGCACAGCTTTGAGAACCCGATTGTGGCTACAAATGACATGATTTTCATGTGCAGCTATTGTAATCAATTTAGAGATATTTGACATTTCCTAATGCCCTTGATTCCATATTCCATTCTCCTGCTTATGGAAGTACCTTCTTCTCAAAAGAGTGTTTTATCTCTGACAGTTACGACAAAGGATAAATGTTATGTACCAATAGATTTTCCTTTAATGTCAATGAGAAGTCAAATTAATGTCACTTCTGTCAACTTGCAAAAACTTCCAGGGAACTAAATCCCTGCATGGAAACTGTCTACTCACAGACAACACAAGTAGCTAATATGTCTTAGCTATAATCTAGAGTCACACGAAGGCACTTTCCATACAGTAATCTGAAAGTGAGAAGACCCTTGCGAAAAATGTCCACACCGACCTTTTCCCCAATCCCAATTTGGAGGGGGGGGGGGGGGGGGGGATCTGGATTCCGGCCACTTTAGCCCATGAGGCTCTGCAGCAGGATCCTGCGCTACCCACCACGATGCTCACAACACCTGTGCCAATTTGTTTGTACAGATCGCCGCTTAGCCTCCCAGAATCTCACGGGCGAAAGCGAGAGCTGAGATGGCAATCACAGAAAGACAGTTTTTGCGCACAAAGTAATTGGTGCCCTTGGCCTTTCTCTGCTTCTCCCCCTCCATCCCCCCTCCATCACCCACTGCCTTCCCCCAACCCTTTATTTCCTCTCTCTACCCTCCCCCATCCTAACCCCCTTCCCCGCCTCTCTTCCTCAGTCTGCCTCCTCTATCTCGCTCTGTATTTTTCATCCTCTCCTCCCTTCCTCTCTCTTTTGCTCTCTCTCTCTCTCTCTAACTCTTTGAAAATACCACAACGAATACGATGAACTTTTTCTTTAATTGGGCTAGGAGTGGGGAAGCTCTGTGGGTTCTGCATCGTTTCCTGGGGGTTAATTACTGTCCAGGATGCAGGGGCTACAACGGTTCCCACCTCACATACTGGATAGCTTCCTTCACGACAAGAGGAAGGGGGTTGGGAGGGGAAACACGGGCCATTGTCATTACCATACATAATGTTTGTTTTGTCTACCCGAGGTAAATTGTGCTTTCCTTGTGTAACCTGTCATTGCATTCCCCTTATAACGCCAAGAAAACTGCAAAATGAGCCGTCAGACTGAAAAAGGAGAGAAACTTGATTCATGATTGTTCGCATAGTTATGAAGTCTGATGTGTGAAATGACCTCCTAAAAGTTGTTTTCAAATGAAAACTTATCATTTTTTATGAAGCCTATTACAATGGACCTATATTATCTTTAAATAAGTAATCTGCAAAATTGGATGAATGTAAACTTCAAAACCGATTTTCTTCCACTGTTTCCACTGCTAATGATCTGACAAGTTTAATGTCATTGTTTATTTGTTTGGCTTGGTTCTTTCTCTCTTTTGTTTTGTTTCGTAAATACTGTTGATTTCTTGTATTTTGTTGAAGTTGTTGAAGTGCTTTGAGTCTGTATAGGAAAGGCGCTATATAAATATTGGTTATTATTATCATTATTACTATTACTATTACTATTACTATTATTATTGAAACTTACAGATTTAGTGGTAGGCTTTCGCACCCATTTTTGTATTCTTTATAAAATAAATTAAACAAAAATCATACATCGTTACAGTTTTAGAGAATTCAAAGAGAGCATAAACCCCTAAGTCAATGCTTGGCAAGTGCATCACACATTCATTCCAAAGGTGACGAGTCACATACAGGTATATTATTTAAGAGAAATACTGTACGCCACACTATAATTCTAGCAAGTCTCACTGGAAGCACATTGTGATTTACTCCAAAGTTTATGCCAATGTCCGATAGTCTCTCCCAAATTTCGGTTAAAGGTGCAATTGTAAAGTCAGACTACCGTGTGTCATGTTTTTAATATAACTTTATTGGTTGCACACCCATCAGCAATCGAATTGTTCAATGAATTTCCTTCAATTCCCTATGAAATGTTATGGCTTCCTTCCTGCTGCTATAAGCATGAATCAAGTCCAGTTACACTGGAGAAAAAAACAACAACAAAAACAGATGGAAATGAGTGGCAAAAGAACTGATACCAAGCAGTCCTTGAAAAGCGGAGAAATATCCAGCTACAAGATTAGACAGCAACATTTGACGAGATTCCAGATCTGAATATGCATGTCCAAAGTGGGATAGCAAATAGCAGCCAAGCATTCCCTTTGAGTTGACTGTATACAACAAATTAGAGGCAAAGGGTGTTAAATCACAAACATGACACCTATCTGGACACCACAGTGTTCAGTGAGACATTTGATAGAAACGAATGCAAAGTGGCTAACATGCAATAAAGTCAATAAAAGTCACTTAACACGGTAACTCCTGTGGGCGTCTAGGCATGAAAGCGTTACCAAGTGGAGATGTGCCTATGTATGTACATGGTGATGAATTATTAACCAGTCACAAATATATCACTACCAGGAAACTTGGGTGCTGGTAGTCAAATAAACATGATGTCTTCTTTGCCTTTATCAGCTGAGTAAATCATTACTGGCCTTCTTATCATGATCAAATGACAGGCCATGGAGTCAGTGCTTATATTTTACACCTGTTCAGTCACTCTAATCACAACAAAATACTGTATACGCCACATTTTACAAGGTTTCAATTTTCGCAAATTTTGCAAGTTGCATGTTATTTGCAAATTTAAAAAACACACAAAAATTATCAACTTTGATCGCGACATTAATGTGATGTGCACATATGCATTTCTACGTGCAGTTCTGTACTCCACAATCACTACTTTAACCAATTTGCAAAATTGTCAGGAAGTCCCGATTCGCGAAATATGACTCGCTAAATATATGGCGTATACAGAACTGTATGAATTGAAATTTTCATGATAGGTTTATTTTTGTGAATTATGCAAATCACCTTTGACCTGCTAAAATAACAATGCGCAAATATAAAACATATGAAAAAATCATGAAAAAAAAATCAAGTAATGCCAGTGCTAAATTGGGCACAACTAGTGACTACTCTAAGTCTAGGATGCTGCGTGGGTTATGACATAGCGATATCTGGGATATAACGACAGGCAGATAGAGTGCTTCCAATGTAGAACATACTACTGTAAAAAGTGGATATTTTCGCATGAACATTTTTTTGTGCTCTGCCAAGTACGATGAACTTCCCATGTTTTTAACTCCGCATAATCAAGACATTAAATAATGGTACATATAACAAGCAAAAATATTTGCATGCTTTTATTTTCCCACTAGTTTCTGGTTGCATGAAATCCGCGAAAAAATTTCCACATGGTGAAAAATTCCACTTTTATGATACTTGTCTATCTAAGAGGAATCAATGAGTAAAAACATTTAGTACTAGTATTGCTGCTTGTAATTCATTCTTATTCACATCATGAAAGATGAAGTAATGATTATGAGACCCTCGCACCGTGAAATAAACAACATGCCAAGATGTCCGACAACAAGAATTTTCGCGAAAATATCTGTATGCAAAAACTTCAGCTCGAACAGTTATCCAATTCAACTAACTCCTACAATCAATCAGTTAAAATAACCATTTTGATGCTACCCTCATGGCTAGACTAGCATTTCACACTTTCAAAAAGCTTCGGCTAACATTTTTGTCTTGTGCCTTGAAAATTCCTACTCCTCTTTCCATGAAATGTGGATTTGAGTAATCACTTCTCATCAGCCACTCACCCAGATGAACGAAATTATGCCCAGTCTATAAATAGTAACCCCACAGGAAGAGGACTGACACACTCAAAACCAACAGGAGGAACATTGTGGCTAAAAACAGACACATTTTTTTTTTTTTTTTTGCTATGGACGTGCTGGGGAGTTGAGTGCATATTTATACACACACACGACCATTTCGAGGACTCTCCATGATTCTAAATATACTTCCCATGAAATTGTGAGTTCAGAGTGGGGAATTTGGGACAAAGTCGGAGTTAGCTTTTAAAGTTCATGTTAACTAGCTAGCGTGTGGTCTTTTCCACATGAGCAATTCCAAAAGTAACCTGTCCTCATATGATCACAGGTAGTCAATAAAGTCTCTCACGGATAATGCTTGATGGATATAATAATGAGAGGGAAAACAGAAGATACTGTAAAACGAGGAATTTTCGCGTGCATTTTAATTTCGCGAATTTCGCGAGCGCCGAAATTCGCGAAATTAAAATGCACACGAAAGTTTTTGTCTACACTACATGCATTGAACGCCAGTGGCAATTCGTGAAAATTTCATGCCATGAAAAAGGCTCTCGGCTCCAATTCGCGAAAATTTCATGCCGCGAATATATCATGTTTTACAGTAACCAGAATCAGGTATCCAAAGCTTTCACAGTGTAAAACAATACCAAACATGTCTTATGCACACCGGTCATTCTGAATAACTTAATTCCTGAGAAATCAAAAAATTCACACATCAATCTCTGCATACTCTGATCAAAATAATGAATTTATGACTTCTAGAAGAAAAAAACCCCTGTAATTTGAAACTTCAGTCAATACATTAATATTACAAATGGTAATGGATTTTACTATATTTTGTTTTATTGATGGACTCGTCATTCATTAAAACCTTCCTTTAACTCATACATTCTCTGCAAAGCCTCTAAAGCACAATGCTTATCTTCTATTTTCATTTACTTATTCACGGAGGTATTATATATATATATCTACACACCTACACATCTATTCCATCATCATTTCTGGGGGGCGTTTCATGAAGGAATTTGTCAGATAAAATGTCCGAAAAGTCAATTATATCCGACAAGTTCAGAGAAATCAGCCAATCAGACTAAAGAATTTCTCAAAACTTGTCGGATATAATTGACTTGTCAGATATTTTATCCGACAAGATCCTTCATGAAATGCCCCCCTGGTCAATTAATCATTCATTCTTTTTTATTCATCAGGATTTACTAAGAATTCATTTCCTTTCAAAGGGGGCGAGTTCCCGGGTTTTGTCTCTTTCATGTTCATATCAAGTGCTGAAATCAATTTGTTGGAAAAGCATCTCCCTTTTCATCACTGTTAATAATTGATTCCCTTTAAATGCAACCTATGGCTAGTTAACACTTGACTGCTTCCCACAAGCTGGGCTGGTTACTGTGCAGCTCTATTAATAAATCACTGACAATGCATTCCGGTTGCCATTTCAACACCTGCCCTTAGTCTATGCTCTGCATGCCTACTTTCCATTCGCAATCAAAGCTCTCGCGCTGATGAGCCGCCATACCTCATCATTGCGTTTTCTTCTTTATCCTCCCACATCGCTGCATACCCCGCGTTTCAATTTTGACAACTCATCACTAGTCTACCACTTCAGCCACCTGTTGGTCCCTCGGTATCGCGGTGCCATGACCGGGAAGAAAGCATAGAGTTTGCGCAGCCATACTAGTCCAGTCTTAACTGGGCCTGTGTGGTCTTAGGCATCAGGCAACGCACTCTGCGGCTGGCATATAATCCGCTCACAACCACCGGGGGATGTGGCGATATCATCCACTATGAAGTAATACACGGAGATAACTCTTCCCCCACGCCGCGCGGGAGCAAAGCAGCCAAATGTCACGCGACAATTGAGGGAGTCAACATCCGCTCATGCAAAGATTCCAGCGAGTCGCACTCAATCGCTGCGCCCAGAATACATGGCACATCAGGGGCATTTAAATCACAGAATCGTTTTAAATCTCAACAATCACACTGCTATTCATACCCGAAAATACCACTTTACAGCTTTTCCATGGTGGTAGAACTGTGCACACTCTTCTCAAATCACAAGTCAATCTATGTGACACTATATCTCAGTGAATATCTCTACTACTGTATATGCCATATATTTTGTGGGTTTTTTACTTTTGCAAATTTCACTAGTCGAGTGCTATTCAAGAATTTTAAAACACATAGAATCATCAACTCTGATCCCGACATGAATGTGATGTTCACACTTACATGTCTCTATCAATAACTGTACACCACAATCGTGAATTCAATCACTCGCTAACATGATATTTAGCCCCGATTTGTTAAAAATTAGACTCGCTAAATATATGGAGTATACAGTACTTGAGAGTACATTCTGCCTCTTTAAATCCGTCTACAAACCCGAACTTACTCTGCACTGATCTGTAATTCCTGACTTGCCATTCCAAAAATGTCAATGTTTTAGCTCTTGCTCAGCTTGAGAGACCAGCAATCAAAAAGTTTGACATGTGTAAAGTACACAAAATATCATGTGACATACAAGTTCAAACCTCACAAGTTGGCGACAATCATTAATGAATGGACACTGATTTCAAGTGTGCGACAAGGGTTCTATTTGCTTTCTACTTGCTTCCTTTCTGAGCCAAATTCTTATTACTGTATTCCGAAATTCATTCGGGGGGGGGGGGGGGGGGGGAGGGAGAAAATAGGGCAAGCCAAAGCCTGATTTATAAACTTATTCTATGCAATCTGTAGTTCTACTGAAGACCATCTGTCTTGATCATTACTTATGAGAGTAAGCCCTACCTTGAGTGGCAATAACCTCAACATAACACCCGTTTAGTTTGGATACAAACTAGGTCAGAAAACTCACTGGTTACTCAAGTTACTGTGCAAACCATGGCGCGGCTAGAGTGAGCACTCTTATTCAGCTCTTCTGCTGATTTGTGTGCGCTATTAATAGCGGGCTGGCTCGCCTGCACTCGGCAACGTATGCGGAAGTGGCAATTAAACCTGCGATGCCAACAACATGCGCACACAAATGCACGTACGCACACATCAGTGGGTCCATCGACTTGATGAAGCCTGTGCCCTTGGTGGGTGGGAGGAATCTTTATGTGGGAGTGCCCAGTCGGAGATGACCTTGTTATTCCCCCGAGGCAGAACGAATGGACCTTCCATCCATTGTCACATTTTCGCTGGACCCCACCGTTGCGTGACGGGACATTGGATGCTGAGCACGCAGTGTGCGCATATGACATCACTGTCACTATTTTGTTAATGTTCTGACACTTCTCAATTTGCTAATTAACAACAAATCAACATTTCTCTCAACATTACTTTCAAGATAATACATGAGAAGTTTTACAACTGCCAGAGAGCACAGAAATACACTTAGACAGCAACAGCAGGATACTTACGATGCAGGACCATTCTTCATGGCCCTCATCTTGAGCCGATTGGCCTTGTTGATTTTGGCCTGGTACTGCTTCCGGAATAACTTGTTGGCAGGTCGGCCCGGCCCAGGTCTCCCTGGACCAGGCCTCCCTGGCCCGGGCCTCCCCAGTCCTGGCCTTCCTGGCCCTGGCCTGCCAGGACCCAGCCGTCCCGTCCCAGGGCCCTTGCCTGTCCTGCATGGCTTACACCGCCATGAACCTAATCAAAGGCAAGTTTGGAGAGGGGGAAATAAATGAAAACAGGAAATAAAAGAGAAAACGAAGAGATAATACTACCAGTGCATTTATATGCATTCAATTTGATCTTTAAATTTGATGGAATCCAACTTCAATCTCAACAGAATACTTAGTGTCGTTATACACGAGGCTAAAGGCACATTATAAATTTGCTGACCAAAACACAAAGAAGTATGAGTTAAGTTCTCACCATTTTTACATTAGGCAGCTTTAGATTTTCGCAAAGGGGACATTCAGAGGGAAAAAGCATGTTCTGAGCATGCGCAGAAGCGCGCGTCAAATTGATTTATTTTTAGCTTGCATCATCTGAGTTTTTCACTACGCGTTCTGAGCTATTTTTACGTCCGTACAATTTGCGACATAGGGAGCTACTTCATGCACTGATCATATGGGGGCGCCATTTTATCTTTTATACGTTGCGTCCCAGCGTAATCTAAAGCTACTTTTCAGCACGACGAAGGGGAGAGGAGAACGTCCAGCTCAAGCGTCGTCTCAAGCGTCCGCGCTGCAAATCTAAAGCTCCCTATTATGTCAATCAAAGCATAATCATCAGGACTATTTTTGCGAAAAGAAAGCACATAATGAATAAATTAGAATAACTTTAATAAAAATGAGGGAGCTAATGATAAACAAAGTTCGAAGATTGTGAGTAATTTTCTCATATAGAAATTTCATTTCTACCTTTCATTTTCTGTCATTGAGTGGTATTTCCCAAGAATGTCTCAAAATATCCCTTGCATTGTTTGCCTACATAAGCATAAAAAGGTCTATTCACGAATAGAATTAGACTTTCTGAAAAAAAAAATCAAAATGATTTCTCCTGCAGTCCTCGACTATTTAAAACACATCATATATATCTCCACATTTGCAGCATGTATCTGAGATTCAATGCACAATGCAGGATATCATTTCCTATCATTTGACTATCATTTTGCAAATCAATGCCTTCAATCTGTGCATTCAAACTTTTCAGGACCACATATCAAAGGAAAGGAAATACTGTCCAAAAGGCATTTCTAAACACTCCTGATCTACTTCCCTCTCGCCGCTCTTGACCGACATCACAAAAGATTACGAGGAACGCGCAATGTCACCACGCAGTAACTTGCTCAATCAACTCTACTTGATGATCTCTTCTTAAATGGCAAATTTGACCCAATGAAATTACAGGTGCTTGATTTGAAGGCCCGCCTGTCTCGAACCTTGCTTCACGGAGAAGGCTGCATGTATTGCGCCTGAACTACAATAATTAGGGTCCCCATGGCAACATGTCAGATGCTCGCAAAAAAAAAAAAAAAAAAAAATTGATTGCTGACGGGCTATTTAGTTACTGCAAATGTCGTAGGTGGCAGTTGCTGTACAGAGCTTTTTTAAACCAGCTCTTTCTCATGTGTGACGTGCATGGGTTTATTGTAGGAGATTGATACCAATTGTTACTAGCGTGATATTCATAACTACCTCTCTTGGAGAAGTCTGTGCCTTTAAATATCTTCTCTTTTTTTTTTTACATATATGGTGCCATACAAATGCTGTGAATCATCACCATAATCATCATAACACAAACCTTTCGGGATGCGTTTCAAGGGTGGCTTGAGGCAACTGGCGTGGAACCCAAGATTGCAGGTTTCGCACACTAGTAAATCCTGAAAGAAAAACAAAACAAATCAGGATAATTTCAGTAGTGGCATCACTTTTCTCCAAGTTAAAATTGAAAAAAGAAAAAATGTTCTATTGATTAATCACACTGAGGCACCCCAAACAGGTGCTTTCCTTAAGCTGAAGAGATTAATCAAGCTCAGATTTTTCCAACGTATACAAAACAAAACCCTAACAGTCAAGATTTTGTTGACCTTTGTATAGGATGCTTAAGACATTTACACATTTTTGAAGAGGTATTGTACACGTTCATTTTGACCTTCAGTACGTTCCAGGAAGTAATGACCCACTCATCTGGCTTTTCTCAACCTTGTTTCTAGTTTGTTTTTGTTTGTTTTTTCCTTCTTTTTCTCCGGTCACGGTCTCAAGACCTTTATATAAACAAGGGGATGCAGCATTTCTCTCATACCCACCCCCCTCTTTCTCAGTTCACAAAAGTCTCTATCATTTTTTTTTTTCCAAAACAAATGGCAGTTCAATGCCATCCAGTCACAACTATTACAAAGCAATATGATTCGAAGAAATCTTAACACTGACCTCCATTATGGAAAAACACTTACAAGTTGCAACTCTCTATATTATGGTTTCAGGAATGAACGGTCGATTGAAGCATGGGTATGCTAGTGGCATGAAATATAATTTATGAAATTATGCTGAAAATTGGACGAGGTACCCCTCTTTTTCAAATTTGTTGGTCTTGACATGATTTGTAGGTCACAGTGACAGAGAAAAACAATAACAAAACAAACAAACAAGGGTATCTGCAGCCAACACTTTCGGCAGGATAACTGAAATAATACTTAAGATTTCAAAAAAACAATACTATGCAATTCTAGAAATCAGTATCTTTGCTATTGCAACACGTATTATGCACAATAAGATGATTGATTTCATCGCTTTTATTCTCGTAATTCTATTTTTTCTTACATCACTAACATACTCATGGTTACTACATGGATTTATTATTCTTAATCATTATCACATGCATCACATGCAGTGCCACTGGTAATTACAGCAATTAAAAGGAAAAAGTAGCAGGAGCAGCACCAGTTATTCACTATCATGGTCAATAATATCACTATCAAGATTATGATCACTATTGCAAAATATTCAATTGCCATAAAGACAAAGCATATTTTTTGACAGACACATTAGCCCATGCCTTTGCACTGATAATTATGACCATACGAGTCATTGATAAAATTTCTCAAACCCCCCCCCCCAAAAAAAAAGAAAGCAAAACAAAACAAAAACAAAACTAGCATATCTCATGTCGCATCCCGTGTTATCTTGATCAGGCTAGGCAGGCAATTCTGCCAGTTTTACCGTGTTGTCACGCTTATTGCAGATTGCACATGTTTTGCACTCGGCACACTGCCAACGACTGTGTCGGATGCGCTCCATCAGCGCCGATGAATACTTGAGACATGTCGGGTGACCTGTGCAACAGACAGAGAGAAGGCGGAGAGAAGGAGAGAAAAGTGTCAAGCGTGAATCATACATGTGTGTGTGTGTGTGTGTGTGTGTGGGTCCAAGAATTCCTCCATGGAAATCCCAACACATCATCTGGCGAGAGAAGCGGATGATCATCCAAGAACCACACCGTGGTCACACCTATCATCAACTGATACAATTGGAGCAAATATTCCGTGTTGAGAAATATCCTAGAGGTGAAAGCACTTCTGTACACCAGTTCATTTCTCCATGAGGAAAAAACAAACAAACAAACAGACAAACAAATAAAAATATACATCAAACGAAAATATCAATATATTTATCTAAATACTTCTGTTCCGGACAAAAATGATGAGCTAGACACCAATACAGTACTTTTAAAAATCTATTTTCCATTTCAAGGATGGCCATAACAACTTACAAGCATACATATACTATTGAGAAAGTAAAAGGTTTATGGTCCATGAGGAATTATCACACAAGTTCAATCATTCACCATTGTAGGTCAACCCATAGACCCTACAGGTACTGTGTCAAACGACAGAGAAAAAGTCCAGAAACCCCATCCCTTCATTTGTGTTTTTCTGCCTCCGCCATAAAGTGTCGCCGGAAGCATTTTAGTTTCTGGGTTGTCTGTTCATCTGTCCAACCTTTCTTAGATCCGTCCAGAATTGCTTTTGTGGATGACATAACTCAAGAACCATTTAAGGTATCCAAATGAAACTTGGCATATGTAGGGCCTTTACTATGAGTGGACGAAGCTGCGCATACATGTATCAACTTGTGGGGACACATGCTAAAGGTCAAAGGTCATGAGTCAAGGTCATATTCCTAAATTTCATTTGTTCTTGGCTATACTGCAAAAGGAAATTATCAAACCCACACAGCATGAATCACAGTGACCTCATAGAAAATACGATGAACATTTGAGTGGATGTACGATAATCCACAGGGCCCAACATTACCATTTTCCTTCACTTGTCTGTCTTACTTTATTGACATGTACCCGTACATCTCGAAATGTATGCATTCTCATCCTTGTCAAATGACTGATAGTTGGAATGTAAGTCACCTTGACCATGAAAGTTACCTCTTCAACATTACTCTTCTGGTTAATATAGTAGTCATCAGACAGCCATTGAGAATTTGAGCAGCTTCCTGAATTTTTCTGCAATTACAGTGGCTACAATACCAAAAATTGCTATAAAAATTTTCTCTTTGAACACTATCTCCCATCTCTTCCGCTACCCCCTTATTCTTTTATTTTTTTCTTTCTTCCTCGCCACGTCCCCCCCCCCCCTTCTCCCAAACAAGCTTACAAATCACATCACTATTACTCCACACTTAATATCTGATAAATCATCTTTGCCCACAGGCAACAGTGTGAGAAG
The DNA here is from genome assembly GCF_040938485.1 of Diadema antillarum. Classification (NCBI taxonomy): domain Eukaryota; kingdom Metazoa; phylum Echinodermata; class Echinoidea; order Diadematoida; family Diadematidae; genus Diadema; species Diadema antillarum. Next base: position 118,457 of record NW_027272451.1, read on the forward strand.
GCTGCTGACGTGAATAGTTGGGCTGAGGAGGAACTCTGTGGAAAGTCACAGGCGACTTGTGCCGTTCACACCTTGCGACAGCAAACAGTGATCTCTCATTTGGGATTGCTGAATGGCAAGTATCACGTGACAGCCCACTGTGTGTAAAAAGACTTCATCACCACTCATTATGTTCATAGTTCACCGGATTTCTATACCCACGTCATCAGTGGGGCGTGAGTATCTGCACAATCATGTTTTAGCTGATGGTAATTTGATCCATCATTAATATCATAGCTGGTCTGCTTTTTCTTCTTGCTGTTGTTGTTGTTGGTGGTGGTGGTTCTTAAAAAGGGCAGTAGCTTTTTGCCTCAGGTGGTGTTAGAACAGATATCGACCCTACCATCTCCCGAACCCGACTCCAGCACTGCACACGGTGACGACACACCAACACGTCTCATGTACATCCTTCATCACTGTGCCCCATGTGCACACGCACGTACTGGGAGTCATCTGACCGGTTGCCATGGAGGGCCGTACACAGACGATATCCATTCAATCAGGCCAGTGGATGCATTTCATTACTCTCGCGAAGGCCAATTTTGCACAGACTCGATAGTGCCGCTAGATAATCTGCCTAATTAAAACAGCGTGATTGGAATACCAACACACTCCTACATCGCAAATGTCATTAACTAATCATGTCTATTATTTCCCCGACATAGAGAGGTCTAGCTAATCAACAGATGCACACACACGCATAAATAAATACAGTAATGCCAATGTTACATCCATTATCTACTGTCCCGACCTTACATGCAGTCACAGTATTATATATACAATTGTACACGAGTAGCCCATATAGAAGGTCAGCATGGGCATCGACTACATGCATGTTGTACTTCATTTTGCAATATTTTTCTATTATCATGAATTCACAGGTAATAAGTTTCTTGTTGCTTCTTTTCCAAATGTCCTCACTAGTGTAAGTATAAAAATGATGAGGAAAAAGAGTCTTCAATAACTGGCCCTTCATGGAATTATGCACATAGGCCCTATATAAGTGCTTTTTTTTTTTCAAGACACCATTCACCTGCATATGACAGTAGTGAAACGTAGAAACGCTTAGATTAATATTACTCCAAATTACAAATGACCGTCATACATGTACAAAAGCTGTAACATGGAATTCACATCTTGGAATAGTCTGCTCTGGCACAGACGGCATCTCCTGAAGTCTTCTCACCAATAAATTTGACCAATGACATGCTTCTCAATTCTGCTATTGGCCGAGATATCAAAGGGTACTAGCATCACTGAAGTGTATACATGTATACACGTATATACACACACAAAAAAGTTCATTTACCCCACTTGCTGGGTAAGAAGACCCAAACTTTCTCAGGAAGGTTACAGTAGTATTGTGCCCTGCCGCTTCATTGTCTGCTTCAGTATTCGGTGATAGAATCATGAAGCAAGCAAATGGTATAAATACTTCAGTATTCAAATAAGCAGCTTTTGAAATGGAGGGGGGGGGGTGGGGGAAGTCCTTCAAATATTGTCATGTCAAGAGAAGAAATTTGAGGTGACATTCTACTACTCTCAAGCAATGAAACCATACCTTAACAGACTACGAACTGCTTGAAAACAGTGCCGCATTTGCATTACCATGGCAACCTCAACAGTCCATGCCAGGTTTCTACGGAATGCAGGAAGTTTGAGAATGTGCCAGGAAATACGTTCGTGTTCATATCCAGTGGGCACGATTACATTCGACTAGAAACATATCTCCTGCAATCAACAATATTGTGCGACGACACATCTTATGACCCATGACAAGCGAGCGCTTCTATGTGGTTCACAGCCGAAATGTACCCCTGATTGTTTTCGGACCCAGAGGTGTTCTCTAGAGCTTGACACAGACTTGTGTTCCAGACTCGACCCCAGAGAGTCTAGGGTAACATTTCATCATCGCCGACTGGAGGTTATTCTGTGTCATGCATCTTATGAGACGGTTTTCAAAAGTCTTCTTTGGAGGGTAACCCCCGCCCCCCTTTCCAATCTGTGATATAGGTAAGCTTTGGTAAATGCATTTACATTTTCAGGAGACACTTGTCTCATGTTTCTTCGTGGATGATATAAATCTGTTAAGTTGATGGACAAGAGATAAAAAAAGTGCACAAGAATAAAACCTCACTGAGCTTTTTCGCATTAAGAATTTCTGGAAGTCTGTTAGGCCAACAATTTGTTTGTATGTATCTAAACCTCGCCTGCATTAATTCCATTTAATGTCTTTCTGGTTGAGTGTGATTGTGACAGAAAAGAAGTATTGGGTACTTCAATTACTGAGAAGGGCTTTTTACACTTGTAAATTTTTGCTTAGTCCCGTGGGGTGGGGCTAAGGGGGGGCCTTAGCCCCACCATTGGTACGGGACTATCCTTAGCCCTCTTTCTGTTTACACTCGTTTTTGTCAAAGTGGGCTAGCCCCACCGATAGTCCGGTACTATCTGGCCCTGCAAAATAGCAGGGTTAGCACCGCAATTGCGGTGCCAAGCAAGTGAGTGTAAACAGAATGAAAAAATAATCCTGGGCTAAGCGACGGAGACGAAGTCCGACCCTCACTGACCAATCAGAAACGAGGTAATCAAGCGCTGCCGGTGCGTGCGTGTATGTGTACAGTACACAGCGTAATCATGAATATTCATGTGGTTTGGAAAGTCCGGGGCTAAGAAATACGAGTGTAAAAAGGTAAGTTTTCTCCTTAGCCCCGGACAAGAGATAGTACGGGACTAATTGGCCAGTGTAAAAAGCTGAAAAAATTGGTACGGGACTAACGATAGTCTTGGGTCAGAGAAAGTCCGGGGTTAAGAAACACAAGTGTAAAAAGGGCTGTAGTTTCTTAGGGATGCATTCACCTTTATGAACATAATAAGCACAGCGATTATGAGAAGAAAAGTATGAAATACAGTCAACCTTACATGAGTTAACAAGCACTGGACAGCAGAAAATCTGTCGACATACACAAATGTCGACAAGCATGGAGGTCAACATGGCAACACAAATACAAGAAAACTTTGGGACCCTTTCAATACATTAACTGATACATTTTGTCAACTTTCGTGATGTCAACTTACACAAGGTTTACTCTATGTGATTGTATACTCCTGTTCTTCCCGTTTGTAGGCGATCTTGCAAAACGTCACACGATCCGCCATACATTTTGAAAACAGACAACACTGGATAGCTAATGATGTGTTTTGTATGCTGGGGTTGGTGGATATCTCTTTATCTTTTCATCAAGAAGAACATAATACTCAGAGAGAATATGATGGTCCGTGAATACAGTGTCACAGGACAAACAGGGAAAGTTGCGTGTTATTCCGACAATCTGTGAGAAATGGAAAACCGTTAGACAGGAGGTGATGCAATGAGTCACCTGAAACTGATGGTCCATCAACAAAAAACGCCAGGTGAGGGAGAGTTTGAGCAAAACAGATGTTTTTCTGAGGAAGTCCTTTGTATGTGGGTACGTCACCTGACAATCTCTCCCATGGCCATTGCGTAAGATTCGTCTCCCTCATGTGACAGCCCCATATTGTGCATTCTACTGCTAAATTGTTATGGGCAGGGTGCTCCTAATGCCATACCTTTATGGAAAATATTTTACTAACAAGTCAAGTAGCAGACATCAAGCTTCTTCTGGTATGGTACAATGTGCCTGGTTGATGCTGTGTGCTATTTTAACACAAATTCACCCATATGAAGGAAGTCATTGTTTGTTATTTTAGGATAAAAGAAAAAGTGCCCAGCATTTTCAGGTCTTTTTAATTTTTTTTTTTTTTTAATGTACACAGCAAAAGCAAGTCACATCAGAACCATGAGACCAGATAGGCTGCCATAATCATACTAAATGGAGGCCATATACTGACATTTAAAATTGTCACAACTTTGTCATGATTTTGCCAACTTTACTCAGATTACTTTCTGTATCTTTTGATCTCTTGTTTTCATTTACAGCCTTTTAATTTGAATAAAACTACAACTTTCTCTGAAGTAAACACTCATTTTGATGCTGCAAAAAGTAATAAACCCCGGCCTCACGAGTGTTTTCTCCCCACTGTACAGGCTAAAGCCCACCAGGCCAGGTCCTCCTGGAAGCTTTACTGCAAATATCCACGAGGCATATCATATCAGTGTCAGCGATTTAAGGTCCATCATCACTCAATTCTCTGGTTACAAAAGATATCAACCTGTCTAGACCCATGACAGGGCAAACAGCTCCTCATGCTACAGTGCACTAATGGCTCCCACACTAGTCTCAGCTGCAGCACACAGCCACCAGTTGGCATTCTACAAGAAGAGTACACACACACACCATCAACAACACAAATACTAAGTTATTGTGAGGTTCAACTATACATTTACCTCACCTGGGTAGCTATTAATGAGTGTGTACCTACAGATACCCTGTGCAAATGTAGAACATACTCAATACTTGTTTTACCTCAACATGTTTGAACACACCCATACCTGCAAAGCATTTATTGATTTATTGTTGATTTCAGACAGTGCTACATTAGTTCTAAATTACAAATATGACTTACAAATGTAGTCATAATTGTAGCTATTGTTTATCCTTATTGCAAGTCATGCAAACTGAAAATATTTATGAGTGTCAATCTCAATAAAGATTAAAATACTTAATCTTTGTACTGCAGTTCAGAGCATAAAATAAGAAGTGCTCTTGTCGAAGCTGTAAAAATGAGAGTGAAGTCTTGATCACGGAGACTAGGCCTGAGGCGTGGTGTTTAGAACCAAGGCCAAAGTCCAACAATCATAGGCAAATATTGATTGTTTTTTCATTCTGTTATGCCACTTGGGGAGAAAAAATGTTATATTGATCAACCTAAAGTGTACTACCACAACAAAATGGCTGATCTCTGTTGGAATCATTACATGGATGGCTGAGGTGAAATAGCGTGTGTACACGTTTTGGAGGGTAAATGTTTGACGAAGGGGCTGTCATCATCGCCCTCTTGCAGATGTCACTGCGTGGGACTAAAGAGTGCAACCGGATTGAGTGAAAGGGGGGGGGGGGTTGTGTGATTCAAACACATTTCACGTATGATGAACTCCCCACCAATTGAGAGCAATAAAGGAGCACGGGTGGTGTGAGGCAATTGTGATCTGTCATCGTGACAGGACTAAAAATATTGTCAATGAGCGCATGATTGATTAAAATTGAGGCATCACTTGATTCCTACGTGTTTACAATATGTTGTACCGTATGACAACACTGAGAGTCATCAATGAGTGTTCTATCTAAATGGAGGCATCACGTTTTCTACATGTTTACAATATATTGTGTCATAACACGACATGCTGCGTTGTAAAACCAGAAGCATTCGCAGCATGAAACTTTCACAAACTGGTGACTGGCCCTCAAAAAAAAAAAAAAAAAAAAACTTTCACATGCATTTTACTTTCACAAATATTGGCTCGTTGCGATATTCGCCTCAGTTTCATGCACACGAAAATTTTTGGTTTTACACTAAGTTATTCAAATTTTTATTTCAGCTATAGATACATTCATTTTTACGTATGTGTTTATCATTTATTCATTTTTTCCCATTATCCTCACATATGATCTCCCCTCTGTCAGTCTGATGCGCATATTCGTCCAACAGATAACCACAATACAGCAAAAGGAAAAAAGACAAATCGACACAGGCAGATACGAATATGCGGAACGAGGGAGGGCAAAAAAAAATCATCTGAATTAAGAGGAAAGAATGAGCAGATGAAGAGGGACAGGAGGGCATCATGCCCTTGAACACTGCAATACAATATCCCTCCTGACTCCTAGCACCAGCAGACAGCAATAGGGTGGGTTGTGACGAATATCTCGAGGCTACTACCCTTGACAGGACTACATCAAGTACAATATATCCATCTCCGAGGCCTCCCTCCCCCCCCCCCCCCCCTTGAAGAAAGTGCTGAACATGAGTTCTTGGAGATGTCAATGACAGGAGAACAGGGCGACCCTGGGATGACACTAGTCTCACAGCTAAACTCCAGACTAGCGATAACTGCAAATCAAAGAGAAAGGTCTCCAAGAAAGAACGATGATGGTGATGAAACTGTCAGCTTTAATCGAGCCGATAAAAATCTTCACCTACGTCATCATACTCACTGCTGTTAGCATGGAACTTGTTTCTAAATTTGACTCACTGGATTTTTCATCCTGTTTTCTTTTAGGCTTCAAATCATCATATTTTCACAACCTCCAATGTGTGGGATGGTTGCTTGTGTATCCGCAATTTTATTTATTTACTATCTTTGGTGGAAGAAAATCCACACAGTATATCACTATGACACACACCCTAAAAATGTATACATTTGTACATATGCGACAGAATTTATATGAAGACATTGAATCTCAATGTTTTAAGGGTACACCAGTTCACAGCAGGAAAAAAATACTCACCACTGTTAAGAAATTTTTCCATCAAGAAGGTTTAGTATTATGTCTTGATTTAGGACATACAGGCTCTATAAAGCAGTAAATACACAATAAGACTTGAAAGAGCTTTAGTCGTGACATGCTTTGGTGTTTACAAACAGTTGATCACCAGTAATCTTTACATTGTTTGCTAAGCTTTCATGATACTTCAAAACTTTTACTCTTTATAAATGTCATCTCCTTCACTCCAGCAATTACACACAAAAATATAAGAAATTTAAGGAATATACATTAGAAAACACATATAGGCCCAACTTATACTAATTTGTGACAGAAGATGGGAAAGTTCATTGTACATTGTACTTCCACTGAAAGAACAGCTGATTGAACCCATATGTCACACTTTGCAATAGAAAGAGAAACCTCATTATGATTATCTGCTGTCATGAAAATGGCAGAGGTGCTACACATTGAGTGTACCAGCATCAAACTCCAACCCATTAAAAAAAACCTCATAATCATCTGAGGTGAAGAGATATCTTCTCTTTCTGATAGATCTGTCAGTAATACACACTTCCCCACATTTGATTTGATGCGCTCAGCGGTCTAGAAAGTAGACTGCGTGCTGTTTATATAGGAGAGAATTGATGTTTCTGCAGGTACACCCATAACCTTGCAATACAGAGCAAAGGTCTAACAAGGTCAATAAAATACTGGTTACATGCTTCACCACAATGCTGTCCTTGCCACTGCACTTCTTCACAAGGGTCCTACAGGGGTCTGCTGAGTATTCTAAGTGTGTGTAATTCGCACTGCATATGATATCATATCATGGCTGATAATCCTCATTAAGGTTGAGCAACTAGAATGCAAATGTGTGTAAAGTTCATAGATTGCAGGTTAAGTACACATAATGAGATTATGGCCAATTCTTTCCCACCTGATAAAATTCTTTCACATCACTTCTGGTGATAATAAGTTAACAGTCTTTACAATAAACTCGACTGATGTCCTCATTTCATATCAGCAGAAGTATGGAAAATCTAAATCTAATATCAGTACACACTTAATTCTTTCTGTGTCGACGAGTCAAATGCAAACAAACACACATACCTATGAATAGGAAATAATCGTGGCACACAGAGGGATAATACAGGGATGTTATATTCTGCGATCCTACACAGTAATGTGATACTAAAATAGAGAAAATGATCAGAAAAAGTGCCATGTCTAAAAGAACTGAAAATCAGTGATATTTTTCTAAGCTGAAGAGCGCTGCCTCCTTGCCAACTTGTGGGCAGAAAGTAAGTAAACAGCACACAAACGGTAACAGAATAAACACTAGACTCAAACCGAAACCTGTCTTCTGAACAAAATCTCAGGTAGAAGAAGGAAGTGATATTTATACAGCTACAGCTTTGTACAGTGTATGGTGGATGACAAAAAATGACAGTCTTAATGTGGAAGCATTCTGTATACAGGGAATACCACTGACTGCTCTTCTAAACGTTTATCTAGCCTGGAATCTCATAGGAACTTGTGAATGAGTTAATCGTATAATGACAGACAGCATGATTCAATGTCGGTCGAACATGCTCTGATTGCAGAATATGTAGCATTTCAAACCTATGTATGACTTGCCTTTTTTTTTTATAGGATATCAGAGGTCTGTATTGAAAGATACAGTAGTCCATTCTATTGCTCTAGTTGTCTATGTACATCATTGAGGAAGAAATCTTACCAGCTTATCATTCACTGTGTTCTGAGGAAAAAGAAGCACAAATATGCCCTCTACTTGAGTTTTCCTCAGAAATCCTTAAGAAGAGAATTCCTGAGAAATGACTAATTTGCAAAAGAGCACTAATGTACATCAGCCACACAAGTCATGTGTTGTATCTGTCAGAGCACAGGATGAGGTTCAGTTTCAATCACTATCAAGCACTCATCCAAAAGGTATCGCTTTGCCACTTACATATACAATTGTATGTCTACAGTACAAAGGCCAGCAAAGATACATTCCCAACTGTCGGCTATTTTTTATGATAGATGTTTTGATTATTTAGCCTCTTCTTAGCTGCTGCTGATGTACAGTACTTCTCTATCTGATTAGTGAAGTTCTCCTTTTCAGACTTCAAACTGTATACTCCCCCCCCCCCCAATAAAAAAAAGAGCAAAGCTCCCACACCCCCACTTTAATAATATCACCCTTTTCTCATCATGCTCAATGAACAACATGGTCCAATAATTAATGCATAATTTTCGCGGGCATCAAATGCCACAAATTACTTGTACGCACATCACTCTGACCACACAGCTTTACTACCGTGATCATAATCACATTCCAACCCACCCTTGTCAAGTTCAGCTCATGGTGCTCATCCGCACATTCCCCGCGTAATCGCCATCGCGATCTCCCACCTCTTCCACAGCTGCCTACATTGTCCTCCATTGAGGGGTATGCAACATGCACGCAGAAAAGTTTCATTTCTCCTCTACCCTTTCCTCTCCCCACCCCCCCCCCCCATCTGTTTGTCTGTCTGTTTCGTTCTGCCTCTCATCTCTTTCTCTCTCTCCTTCTGACTGTCTGCCTGTTTGTCTGTCTGTCTGTCTGTCTGTATCTCACTCTGTCTGTCTGTATGTTTTTTTCCTCATGGGAATATTTACCAAGGCTGGCTTGCTCTCTGGTTTGCACTTGGCCCTCATCTGTCATCACTGTGCATACTGAGGACTGATCTCTTCTGCATGTGGTCCATTTTAGGCCAACTCTTCCTTCAATTTATCTTTCCCCCTACATGACCCTTTCCCCCCTTTCTTTATATTTCTCCTCTTCCCTCTCTGTCATTCCCATTCTCCCTTTCTTTCCCTGAATTCCTCTTTTTCTATCTCTCTCTCTCTCTCTTTCCTACCTTTACACCACATACAGCTACAGACATTTCGAGACATGCCTGAGCAAGTTTTGAGAGTTTGGAAGTCGTGCCCCCTCCCTATGCAAGAAATACTATGGTTTCATCACTGTGCACATTTGGAATTCTGAATTTTTCCTCAAACTACGTGTTCACAATTGCTAAACAAGGATAGAAGGCATACCACATTGCATGACCTAGTTTTGAAACTTTGTACAGCACTTTCAGATGTATCTGTGTAGTGTATTCACATTTGAATTAGCCTGGTACTCGTGTACACCACAGTAATTTGTGGCACCACTCTCATTGGCAAAATACCATAGAAATGGATACCATGGTAATTCACTCGGTAACAATCTCACGTAAAAGATACTATTATCTCTGGCAAGCACAGCGCATGTGCATATTCTCTATGGGGACAATACAGGAAGTGCATCAGGTCATGTGACAAATACGCCGCTGTACGATTGGTGGTACAGTATTTCCTGACATGATTCACACTCAAATCTCGCATGGGTATTTCGTGCGAGGTTTGAATTTCCACTGTAAATACCATGGTATTTTGCAATCTATTTCATGGTCTATTCCAGAAATCAATTTGCAAAATATCAAGATATTTCATTGTAATTGTGAATTATGCATCCTGTAATCCTTTACACAACTGGCATGATCACTAATTAGGATGCGTGTGATCCCAGACTGTCTAGATTTTATTGAAACATAGTGTTTACCTCTTAGCCTTTCCACATTTATTTTGGCAAAAAATCTAGACCAGAGCACTTGACACGTCTGGCAAGTGTGTCTCTCAGTCTAATGTCACATACTGCCAATCCACGACACAGTGGAGATACCTGATACTTCCTTTTTCTTTCACACGATTATTCCTGCTTTGAAAATCTCCTCTTGGTATTGTTTCATCACGGTATGATATGAATGAATTAAATGGCAAGATTCATCAACACGAAATACATTATCAATCTGAACTCTTAAGTTGTAGAAAGCTTTAAACGGAAAAAAAAAATCCTCAATAGTGCAAAGTTTAAAATTGTGCATTCTGCAGTCATCTGGCAATCATAATGGCATTTGTTACAAAAGAAGTTTTTTTTTTTTCAATGTATTTCTAAAGTTTCAATTTCATGACTTGAAATTGTTTGTATAGCACATTGATAATTCAGCCTTACAAAAAAAAAATTATATCTTTACTCGTTAAACAGGTACTCTCCTAGCACAGAATTAGAGAGAAAGTAGTGACTGGACAGAAGTTATTCAACTTGATCCTGGATTTGAGCCTTCCAAGCGCATATGGGTCTGTAAATCACCTCACTGCAACACAGAGCAGACTCCGCTGACTCACTGGCCTACATTTAACGTCTGGCCCACTGTAGAGAACTGTGCAACAGATTTATGGAGGACGTTTAGAGGCAGAGTTTTACCAATCTTCACCCTGGCATTCTGGTCTCACTCAGCTCTTCATCTAAAGGTTTACGCCGCACATAAATCTCGCTATTGGAAATGAGATTATGAGGCATTCCACTGTCATTTTATCTGTCATCAGCGGGTCCTGGCAAGATTTGTAAACATTCTCCAGAAGTCAAATTCTAGTTTGGCATGCACGAATATTTGTTACAGACCTTTGATATGGTGACCAGCCGGCAAAAAAAAAAGAAGAAAAAAAAAGTTCAGTTCATTTAAAATTCTTTTCCTTGACTTTCTTTTGTCAAAACCAACTGAAAAACAACAACAAACAAACAGATTTGCGAGTGTGTGCATAAGCAGGGGAGGGGTTATTGCCACCAATACCCAGTGTGTTGGGAAACGAGGGAACAGAAAACAAAACAAGATCACAAGATGTGTGAGACAGTAAAAGTCATATGACAAATTTCCTCACAATTCTTTCAACATTCAGAACAGTTTGGGGAATCACACAGAAACAGTAAGGAAAATTCCTCACATTCTAAGAATTACATTGTCTGTAAAATTGTTGTCTTTGGTGTGTGTGTGTGTGTGTGTGTGTGTGTGTGTGTGTGTGTGTGTGTGTGTTTTTGTTTTTGTTTTTTTCAAGAATAGCACGTTTTGCAATCCTTTGAACTGTCAAGAAAATCGTTTGAAATGGAAACGAATGTTACTCATTATTGTTGGTACATTTTAGCTCTCTTTTTTTTTTCATTTACAGCACTGTTCCGTTCCTGGAGCTTTGACTTGTGATCTTGCAAGGGGGGGGGGGGGGGGGGGGAGGGAGGGGTGTAAGCAAAGATCATTTCAGCCCAATATCTTGTAATTGACCATGGAATAAGTACTCTAGATATGCACGAACTTACACAACAAAACAAAAAGCTAATGCTTTTAAACAAAAGTAAATGACAATTACACTACATAATTGTAGACCACTTTGGCTCTAAGGTTATCAAGATTCGATTGTCTGGTTTAATCTGTTAACGGTCATATAGTCACCTGTTATCATAAGATCAGTCATGCATCACTATGGATACTACACTGCAATAAGCAAGACTGGTGAATATTGACAGAAAAACCCCTCCATGTCATCCTCATTCATTCCATTTAAAGGCATAATTTACCATTTGCAGATGAAACAAAGACCCAGCATTAGTGCTTTAAAATAGTTCTAAAATGTAAGATAGGGACAGAAACAACCACTGTAAAAATTTGAATCGTTAAAAATCGATGTTAAGTATTGTTAAATATAGAAAATGTGAACAAGAGTTACGATAAAAATGTTTCTACACTGAACCGTCTACAGTTACGGTTTATTGAGAGAAATACAAATATCTAGTTATATTTTAGACTTTATTGCAAAAATCTTATATGATAGGATGTTTTGTGGTACAACAGACCTACACATATGCATTAAATATCATATCTTGATTTTTTTTTTTTTTTAAATCAATGTTCCCAAAGGTAAACAGGACCTTTAAGTTACAGATACCACAGTAATGGTAATGCTACTTTTTTTTATTATTTCATGTATGAGGAAAAAAAAAATGAGGAGTTTCCCAACACATGATGCCACACTCAATTAAACAGGACGGCTCCAACGAGATGACTCAAGGATGCAAAACTTTGTGAAACTTTTCACCGAACGTCGCTTTTGCTCTCCTGCTTTCCTATTCAAAACATTTAATTTACCAGGGTTCGTTTTCCTCCCATGAGAAGAAAAGAGAGAAGTCAATGGCAACCACAGCTTATAACCATTATGTGTATTTAAGGACTGTTTGTTCAAAACCTTTGCAATGAACAATACTTCTAGCTATTGTAACAAGAGTGACAGCCAACAATATGTTCATTGTACTTCTAACATGAACATCAATGTTAAACTGCATAGTGGGTGAATTTCTATCAAGATATGCACCACCATTCACAATAACAAGCCATGTGGCCAGGCAGGAGGTAGAACAACAACAACTGCAGCTGAAGATAAGAAGAGCAGCATGCACTGCACAGCTGCAAAGGTACATTTCCACTTTTTCATCGTGAGTACGTCCCGACAGGGTACTGCATGTGTTGCGCTACAGTGGACGCTCATCTTTTAGAAGCTTGCTCCAGTCTGAAGAGCGCACCTTGGCATGGGCCCCCAAGGGGGAATGTATCACATGCCCAACTGGCTGCCAACTGCTTGCTTCAGTGAGCAATGAGCAACAGAGACGTCAGTACGTATACTAAACACACTATACACGGAAATGATGAGTGTGGGACTGAGAAGTGGGACCAAGAGGGTCTGTGCAATGGCAAAACAAGAAGATTTTGACACCACTTTATCACACTTGCTTGAACATCTCTTTATATAAGATCTCATAATCTCCATACAGAATCACATCAAATGTGTTTGTTTTTTTTTCTTCTTGAAAACCTTTACAGGTTGCTAAGAAATCATGGGGTGAAATGAGGTGAAGTGCTCTATATGTTTTAAAATAGTTTGGTTCTAATGCAGTATACATTTACGTGGGGCGATCTTTGATTTCTAAAACAGGTATTATGCAACTTATCTATTTTTTTTTTTTTTTTAGCAAGCATGTGAAGAGCTATGGCCATTATCACTGGAGATATTTCTGGAGTACAGTTTTTCAAAAGTATGACATAATTTGGTTAAGATTTATTTCTGTGTTGTCATTTTGATTTTTTTTTTTCCATTACAGTTGTGTGTTACTATTATAAAGCAGTCCTACGATGCAAGTGTTGTCTTATGCATTTTGTGTTTACGTATCATGTAGTTAGACCTGAGCGTAATTGTGGAAGTATTATCTAGCACAGACATTCGCACATCTGCATGATTTGCTTCTGGAATAGAAGAAATTTGTTCTCATCAAACACATGTGCCAAGACATGATATTTCCTCCTACACACACATATAACAACCGGCAAGTGTGCAGAACATGGAGTTGCCGTATAGTTCCACTATTTCTGACTTTTTTTCGACTGTGGTTTGTACCATTATACTCCTGTTGACTCAGGGAGAAGTACAGTTGTATGTTTCAATGGTTATTTGGAATAACATGTCCTTGAATCCCTTTGAACTGAATTCATTTCCAACCTTCGATCACAATCTCCTCGTCACATGACATTCCAATTATTGTTGTGAAAAAGGGCAGAATGAGGAAGTTCATCCAAGCTTTAATACTGTGTTGCCACAACTATGTTTTGGGTCACGGAATCCAATGAATGTGCATGGAACAAATAATTCTGTTGTTACTCTTATAACTCCCTGTTTTGTTTTGTTTTGTTTTTGTTTTGTTTTTTGTCAATCCTTTTATACAGGGGGTTTGAACAAACATTATCACAGGGGATGGCTAGTAACTGATCAGTGGGAGTCAGTGGGAATGCTGGGGGATGATTGCTCCAATCCTTGTGGGATTCATTTAAGAGTACATTATATATCTATTGTTGTGTGAAAATTATTTGCTTCAGAATGGTCTCATATTCAAGTACTGTGCAGTTTAATGTTTCCAGGTTAGCATGCCTGTACAGTGACGGGGCATTAAACTGCACATTACTTGAATATGAGACCGTTCTGAAGCAAATAATTTTCACACGACAACAGATATAAGATATACTCTTAAATGAATCCTACAAGAATTGGAACAATCATCCCCCAGCATTCCCACTGATCAGTTACTAGCCATCCCCTTTAATCTTGCCTTACTGTTTGTTATTTCTAAGGACTGGAAACACACAGAATTGCTTAGAAATATGCAGGAAATTTTGGCATGTACATTCATTCTAAAGCGAACTTCTGTAGGAAACCTTTTTTCTTTAACTTTTCCTCGTATCTATTTCTTGCCAAGTAAATGTCTCTGCAGTGCCTACTACATCTCACTCCAACACAGCACTTTATAAAATTCAATACTTAAAGGATCATGTTTAAGAACTACATGGTCTCGAGTCAACATTAATTGCCAAAGTGACTGCCTCATAAATCATAATATCAATTGCCGTTACCATTCTGGACTTCAAGATGTATAAGGTGTGGGGATAAACAAGAAGAAAGCCATTACATGAGACTTGTAGTAACTTCTGATTAATACCAACTCAGGTAAGATCAACATGGGCCTGCTGAATAGTTCTGGCCAAATAAGAATATAGCAGAAATCATATTTTCACCACATTTCAATTACTCTGAAACACAGTTAATTTTCATCGATTTAAAAAAAAAAAAGGAGAAAAAATTGTTAAATCCCTCCAAAATTGCATTGAAACTTCAGTTACACTTCAATCAAATTTCAATATGATTCTCAATGTATTCTTTGTTGTCAGGTGAGCATTTTTTTAAACCAATATTATTCTTGAGATGCTTGTGATTTCTGGCTGAGGTTTTATCAGTATCTCTTTCCTCCTCATCACCATCACTATCAATATCTATTCTAATCATTCCATATTAAAGTGATTTCAAATAACATCACAAGCCCATTCCTGCATAAAAGTTGAAGTCAAACACACAAGTAGGAAAATCAAATATAAGTCTTGTGAATGCTCCAATTCTGATTGGCCATTACCCTACTTTGCATGTTTGATCTTCTGATGTATGTTTGATTGCAGCTTTTTATGCAACAGGGCATAGCTGTATACTAACCCATTTTTTTCCTACTCATCCAACCTGTTCCTGTGGGACCAGTAGATACCCAGTTTTTCCATTTTTTTCCTGATCAGAACATACAATTTCTTGGTCTTGGTCTTGTTCTTTTTTTTTTTTTTTTTGCTAGCCATAGCCATGTTTGTTTGTTTTTTCTTTTTTTTCCACCAGTCATGCATGTTGCACGACCAGTGAATTTGGTAATTCCTGAAAAGTTACTGGCCCAAAGTGATTTTTACTAGAACCATCAGACCAGCACCAGTGTTAAACATTGCTTTACCACTTCCCACCCCCCCCCCCCCCCCCCCCCCCCCCCACCTCAAGTCCGAAGTATTCTCTTACCACTGTTCCCACACTCTGCACAAGAGATGAGCTCCTCTGGCTTGCCTTCCCTGTTACAGTCAGTAGTGCCATGGCACGACCTACAAACTAGTATAGGCTCTGCAATGGGTCGCTCATCCTGGAAAGCGAAAGAGAGGAAAAAATACAGTAAATACCAAAACAAATAGGTACAATCACATCTAGTGACGACATAAGGGAGGATGAACACAAGTATAATTCTAGGAAAAGATGGAGAGGTCATTGAAAATTTCAATAAAGTTGGGCACATAGTCCAAAAGTTACCTACATCCATTTGAATAAGTGTAAAGTTATTGAACATAACATTCTAGGGGCGAGTAAAAATAGTTCTTATTTGTGTGGACATAGAGCGCTGTTGTTTGCATGCTATTGATCTTTATTGTGCATGGAATGTAACTACTGTCATTTTTTTCCCTCCTCACAAAGCACAAAATGTCACAGCTCCACCCACAATGTACATAAGTTGTATCAATATTCATTATCTCTGCCACATTTCTCAAGACATCTGTGAATGATCCCTTTTACACATCACAAGATGTGATCAAAACAAATCACCGGCTTTGTTTTCTGTACAACATAGATGTCTACTCAATGCACAGTCACACAACAATAAACACTAAACTGAGGTATATACCCCCTTATGACATACTGTAAAACAAGGAATTTTCGCGTGCATTTTAATTTTGTGAATTTCGCGAGTGCCAAAATTCGCGAAATTAAAATGCACGTGAAAGTTTTTGTCTACACTACATGCATTGAACGTCAGTGGCAATTCGCGAAAATTTCACGCCACGAAAAAGGCTGTCGGCTCCAATTCGCGAAAATTTCATTCCGCGAATATATCATGTTTTACAGTAATGCTAGATGACACTGCAACTGTCATGATTTTCTTTGTGACTGTCTGCTTTTATCAAGTTTCCATGGATCTGTTGCTCTGCTTTTCAAAATGACATTCACGAAGTTTACTCCATAAAATAAATTTCTCTGTACTGTCCCATCAAAAATATCACATGAAATCCTATGTATTGTAAATGTAATGCTGATGCACTCATCAAGAACTAAGGTATAAAGGATAACAGGAAAAGCTTGTTCATACCTTCAATCTGTTTCTATATAATATCACTTGTTTCTAAACTTAAACATTGACAAGATCATCACATCAAGGCATCTTAAGTGAGAAAAAAACTCTGCAGAGAAAAGTGATAAATGAATGATTCATCACTCAAGGTCAAAAGTATCAAATTACTACAGCAAGTGCAAAGGTGCATAAAAAACAAGAGGATTTGAGAAGCCAAGGGTAATGTAATTTTTATATTTCACAGCCCAGAAGCAGCTTGCCATGAATTTCAAGTATAGCCATCCCTTTGAATGATTCTGGATATTCATCTCAACATACTGCGCCTCGGGGACATTTTACGACATGGAGATTCTATGAGGATTATCACCGGCAATTAGATTGGCATGGATATTCGCGCTGTCTCCAGAGTCACAGGCAGATTTCAAGTACACGGGAATTGTGCTGATCAATAGCACTCGCACGCCGATTATACCTGCTCCAAAATGGAAATTCAATTTCTTGAATAATCCCCAAAACCCAAAGACGAGGGGAAGAAAAAGGGGAGAAGCAGAAAGGATGGCTCTCGGAGAAACCTTTTATCGTTTCTTGTTCTTTCCTCTCCTGCTTCGCATAATCACTCCCACATCATTTTGGCCTACATCCATCATGCTATCCCCCTGCCACTCTTCAGACACAAATGTAGTCTCTTTTCGGAGGCCTCGGGATACTTCCGCACTCAACAACATCCCCGCTATTCCTCTTCCTCTCGCCTCGCACGCCCCCACACCACAGACAGTAATTACAGAGTATCAGTGCACCTCTCTGTGCCCATAGTTTTGACAATAATGGCATATACTCTTGGTCGTGACAAAACCTTGACGTTATGGGGGTAAAATACCCGAAAGCAAAGCTCAATTTACATGATAGACATGATTCTTTTCTCTCTTGTAACTCCAGTGTATATGTCCTGGAAATAGCCAGGATGAAGCTACTGTTTCACCGTCTTTGTGTGCATATATCGGACTGTATACGCCGCATATTTTGCAATGTTTTTACTTTCAGGAATTTCACGCGTCAGTTGCTATTCGTGAATGCAAAAACACACAAAAATGTCAACTCTGATCCCTACATGAATGTGACACGCACACACACACATTTCTTTATTTAGTACTGTACTCCAAGGTTGCGAATTTAATCATTCGTGAAATTATCGGGAAGTCCCAATACGCAAGAAATTACACAGGTCTCTTAAATATATGACATACAATAATTCAAAAAAGATATCATACAGACACAGATACACACAGAGACTCACACAAACAAACAGTCCTTCATGCTTTCACATTCTCATGTATTATTCTTGTTGGTAGTTTTTTTGTATAATAATCCGGTGTCCAATGCGATATTCTGTACGAGTTTCAGCTTCTTACTCTTCCACATAATTCAGGATATTATTGTTGCTGATTAGAGAAAAGCTTTGTACAGTACATGTCGTCTGAGAAATTGGACATTGTCGTTACTGCCCTCTTTCCTGAAATACAAATATCTGAATGTTGCAGTCACTGGCCAAATCCCGCCTGGAGAATCTTCTTTTTTTTTTTTCTTCCTCTCAGTTAGAAAAGAATTGCCTTTTGCCAGTGGTCTGAGGTCTTGTGCTCACACATCAGAAACTTTGAATGAACACAGGTAAATACATGGTAATCACAATACAGCTCAGACATCAAAGGAATGATATCGCATTATACACAGCATTACTAATGTGCACTGCAATAAAGGATTCTACATCCTTCCCCACTGGCATATATGAAACATGCACTGTAACTACTTGGCAAATGTCAGCTATTAAAACATCACAATCTCTTTACTTATCCTGATATAGTGTGCCATCAGTTTCAATGGAAACCAAGAACAGTTTGCAACTGAATCTTGGTAACACGCACCTTTGATGGTAGCTGAAAATAAATATTTTACGAGCTCTCAATTTTCTTTGCACACACAGAAATTCATAATAAAGCCATCTTGCTTTCACTGGAGTGGGTAACTTCAACTACAATGTAAAGAAAGCAACTTGAAACAGTTTTTGAAAAGTCTATTCAAACAAGCTGACCTATCATTTTGACTAACCTTCATCTTACCATTAGATACAATAACTTGCCACTGAATGATCATATATCAAAAGATGTACTGAATTGACTTCCTTGATTTCATTTCCTCTAGATCGCATTCTACCCCATTTGTTTCCCTTGCCTATCTAACCTATAGGCTACCATACTAGGAATTAGTCAATGGAGAAAGGCTCTGTTGCAATATCAAGTCATCTCAGGCTTACTGCTGTATGTGTGCACACACTACATTCCTTTTAATGGAAGTATTTGATGTCCAATCTTACAGCAGGATGTATAATATGTAGACGCAGGGGGAAAAAAAATCGCTGGTATTTCACAGGTGGTAAACCTCTGACATGAATGTTTGGGAATTCATCTCATCACAGCCCAAAGTCTCTAGACAGAGACGAGTTTCATCATTTTCCTTTTCTTTTCTATTGAAGCCGGCTAATGTTTTGCATACAACTTGGCACGATTATAGACATTTAGATACAGGCAAACAAACCACGTAAATTACGATTAGCCACTCTTCAGTAAAGCTTGCGAGAAAATGACAGGAGTGCTAACTGCAGAATTGTCACTTACCCCCCTGACATCTCAACATGATAGGCGGGGCTGTGAAGTGTAGACTAGATTCACCCACTATCACATTGGGGTCATGTGCTTTTATGCGCTTTCCAGAAAACTGGAAGTCATACAAAGGCAACTCAAAGGCGGACGAAGGTCCCTGCTACACACATACAAATGTATCTGCACATCTTTACAATCAGTACATTTGTAAATACTGTTCAGTCCATCCATCAACCGTTAAAGTACTTAATGATCTTGTGAATGAGTAAACACGCTCGTACACCATGTAAACTACTACTCTCTGCTTGGCTGTTTTCAACTTCTCTTCCATTAAAAAAAAAAAAAAATTATTTATTTTTTTAAACGTCAGGGGTCATTGCAGACAATTGCCTACTGTGAGCTGGCTTATTCTTGGGGCGCAACATTTCTGCACCTACTGTATCAAACAACTGCATTAACTTTTACATTTGTGTCAGACACTAAATAATGAAAATGAAAAATGAGCAAAGAAAAGAGGAATCCCATATTCTTTGCTCATTTTTCACTTAAATGCTTTTTTTTACACCGTTCTGGTCAGTTTCCCTTTGTTTGCATTTATAGAATCTATGTATAAAGGCCAAGTAAAAAAGAAAGTAGTTTCCCCTACAAATTTTCGGAGTGAAGTGATGCAGGAGGTCCTAGCTCTTTGATGTCTTACTACTTTTTATCTGAAGCCGCTGCACAGCGCAAGGCACTCGCATAGCTTTGCATTGCCTCATACAATGATTTTTAAACATGCATTTTACTAACCCTAAACATTTCAATACCGAAACTGCTTGCATCTGAGTCTCTAAAGTCAGGTTAAAGTTGAATGATTACCAATATTTTTTATGCTTTCTCCAGCGTTTTCTACACATATCAGAACAACTTTACAGTGCTGCTGCTGTGTGTGTGTGTGTGTGTGTGTGTGTGTGTGTGAATGTGTACATATCATACCATGACCAACTACATGTAGGTAGGGACCGAACAACTGACTGCTCACGTACAGTGAGGCCCCGAGCTTCAATTCAAACCCTCCAGTTATTCCATAGTGTGTATTAAATGTGTCTCATAGTGTGTCTTAAATGTGTCTCAGAGTGTCTTCTACTGGACTTTATAGACTCAAATGCAAGGTGTGTTTGGGTTGTGAAATATTTAGGGTAAGTTCATACATGTTTGAAAATCATTCGAGGTGCAAAACAGCACTAGCATCCTAGATTTTCCTCAAACTTTAACAGATGTGTTCTATTGATAATGCAGCATTCTATCAATTCACATGTAAAAGGTGAACTAGTCCTTTAAAAGTACGATGTTGTATAAGAAAGTTGAAGAATTACAAGTGTTTTTGTGTGAATGAAGCATTGTGCTATAGGCTTCTGAAATGATTTATTGTGTTGAAATGCCTAATCTCCTATCAACATATATATTCCAAAGTGGATTTTCTAGAATATGAGTTTGTCTGGTTACCAGGATTTGTAAAGTGTCAGTGATGGGCTTGACAAAATAATGTTAATATAATCATATCATTAGAAAGGTCAGGAGGCCAGAGAATTTCAAATTTCCACTATTAGAAAATTGATGTCAGACAACTTTATTAGGCTTGCATAATGACAGGTTATATATATATGTAATGACAAAATTGGGTAATACTTTGGTAGACATACAATACTGGCATACAGCATAGTTCAGTATCTCACTAGTGTGACAGAGCTTAAAGGCGGCATGCCACACAGATTGAATGGTCACGCCCAAATGTCATTGATTGAATATTATCGCCTGATATGAGATCATCATCACAGCTATGATGCTTTCCAGTGATGGAATAAGTGGATCTCCCGACCTCCTTTCAACTCTAATTGATCTCATTGTGGTCTTACAAGCAGAGAAAATAGAGCACTTAGAAGATGTTTTATATTCTTCCCCCTCCCCTCTTTAGCTACCTGTCTGCCTAATACCTAGATCTATCTGCCTGCCTACACAATAGCTATCTCTTATTTACAGTCCCTTTGTCAGCACGGTGTATTGCGCTGCAATTTGTATAGGATGTTCGCAGGGCCCTGCCAACTTTGTAATTCATGCTGCAGGAGTAGCTTCGTGAAAGCTGCAAAGCGCGGAAGAACTGCCAGGCGCGTTCTATTTCAACGGGAGGCATGCTGCCTACTTGGGAGTTCAAAGATGCATTCAAAAGAGGGTTTAATCAGGTTCTATTGCTGGATCAATCATGTAAATGATAGGGGAAAGGGGGGGGGGGTGAGGAGGAGGGAAAACGTAGCTGGAATACCTTCTGGAGCTCTGATGAAATTGAATGTTTTGGAATGGAATCAGGTTGGCTTTCTCTTCCACGTGCAACAGTGCCCTGAAGCCAAGCGATAGCCTTGGAGTAAACGTCAACACCACTAATGAGATATTATCTCACAGGGCCTCGGTGTTCTCATTCAATTTAAGGTGCCATTCACTCTGACTCTGCCTTGAAACCATGAATCTCAAAGAGGAAGAGACGTTCGTTTCGTTTGCAAATTACCGAGGCACACTCTACAAACCCACATTTAGGCTTGGTTGGGGCAATGGAGAACTGCTGTTGGGCAAGTGGCACATTTAAGAAACATTTGACCGACCAGCTAACCTTCATTTTGTATAACAATACACTACTCTCTTCTTTTTCAAGTACATGTGTATTCCACACTTGTGATGTAGACAGAAAAATAATCCCAGCTGTACAAACAAACAAACAAACAAACAAAAATCAAATTTGTCAGTGTCTGGGTTTTTGTTGTGATGATTTGTGTCTCTTTCAACAATACAGATAAATCTTAAAACATCTCCAAGCATCATTACTTTTGTGTATTATCTTTGAATAATGTACAGTAGGCCTACATCCAAGATACATTCCAGAAATGCAAACTGACCACTTTATACACTATGCAGCATGTATGATTTTTATTTTTTTATTTTTCATATATTTCTGAGAAAAGCCTTACTTGGTAATCGTGGGTTTCTCCCCTTGGCTTACATTTTGAAGGATCCCCCCCCCCCTTCAATAATTTATTTGGATACAGATACAGTAACAAGGTCACAGCCTGTGATCTGACAGCGCACTGGGGAGTCAGGACAAGATCACAGTCAAAGGCAGCTGCTACACACCAACAAGGGAAATGTGAAGAAGGTATCTTTACTCTCCTACCCCCCCCCCCCCATTTATCCAATAAATATTTCATACCAAGTAAAAAGAATAAGAAGCATGTGTATATATATAGGCAGAGCCAGAGGTTAGGTAGGCATAGCAGCCAAATCTTCCGTGAATGAGTCCAATGATGTGGCCTCTCGTATGGCCCCATGTCAAACACTGTGGATCAGCTCCTTCAATCGGCCAGCCGAGTGGAGGCAAAGCAGTTTAACTCCATGCACATAGAACATCTATAGTGAGCATGCATTTGAGAGGAAAAAAAAAATGGGGGAAGTAGCAGTTCCATGAGGTGCTAATAGTCCGTCTGAGGGGCAGCCTCTATCTTGCAGACTAATCGGGTGCAATCTCCCCGGAATGGCTGACAGAATCTTGGAATCGGACCATTCGTGCCCAGCAAAATGTCCCCCCTAATTCTCCCTTCCGTTCAGAAATTGCGACGGATATTAAATGTTATGGTGTCTCATTGTGCAGGAAGGTTGCGCTGTCAAGGAATGAGCCACAGGACACAGGTAAAGCATACTACAGGAGACTTCCAGACTATAAACATTCCAAAGTTCACCATCAGTAGCAACAATCATTGAGCTCTATACAGAAATATCTCGCATCATTTACAACATACTGTGACGATAAACTGTAGAAGAATATTTTCATATGAAAGAAAAGGGCCTAGATGGTGAAATAAAAATGTGACTAAAATTATCAGATTATTTATGTAAAATGATTTCAGTCAATTTTTTTTTCATTATCATAAAATAAATTTTTGCACTGTATCTCCACTCACTCTCAAGAAGACATGTGACGAAGTGTGTGGTCAGTTTCTTCTAGGTCTTATCAATGATACGGGTGCTGTTCGTTATTCCGAAGGTTCGCTATTCCGAAGGGTCGCTAATCTGAAGGGTCGTTAATCCGAAACACGCAATTCCCTATACCTAAGAGGTTCGTTAATCCGAAAATGAAAAAGGGTTCGTTAATCCGAAAATTTGTTTCGTTATTCCGAAGGTTCGTTATTCCGAAGATTGGTTAATCCGAAAACGAAATTCGGAACAATGAACCTTCGGAATAACGAATCTTAGGAATAAAGAGCCTTCGGAATAACGAACCTTCGGAATAACGAGCTGTAGCCAATGATACATGCGGGTACTTCAATCTTTAGAAAGACAACTGGTAATTTCCTGTTCAAGCTTTTCAAGTTGATTAGAAAAATATGATGGATCAGCCATTTTTTCTTGAATCCTTGTCAAAATGAATATCAATTTCTCAGTCTGTCATCATATGCTCTTAAATTAGTTAGTAGCAACACTTGACGCATCACCATACTGAAAATTTGGACTTATTTTCCAATTGCAAAGCAAGTGCCTTAGGAGGAACTGTAAGTGTATTTAAAGTATTCCCAAATATTTCACAAGAGCAAATCAATCATTCTTCAGACAAACTGATATCTGCCACAAATACAAAATGTATGTGTACCGGTAGTTTGACCCCTGCATACACCTTGCTAGTTCAATGCTTTGGAAGGGGGGGGGGGGTGGTGGGTAGAGGGAAACTCTCTTTTAATAAGACATTTTCTATGTCATCAATGATTGAATGCAGGAAGGTATACATCATAAATCCCCCAGTGAGTGGCATTAGCTTACTTAAATACAAGTAAACATAACATAAAACAAATAAACTTTCAGCAAAACAGCAAGGAAAATGTGCTGGAATACCACAACACATAATCTTCCCATTTTTCAAATCTGCCTGTATTCCAAGTGTCCCCATCCTAACAATGACTAGACAGAAAATAGTAAGACAGGAAAAAGTACCTTAACAATCTTCCGGGAGCCAAGTCTTATAGGGAAACCCCCTTGAAGGGGATTCCCTATACTTGGGATTTTCCCTGCAGCACTGAACTCAACAAGATCAATTTTCTGCTGGTGAGGATGGATGTACAATATGTTACCCAAGTGTCAATCCTTGCATTTACCAACTAGCATTCTGAAGCTACTGTACAGTTTGTAATTGTATGTGTTGTACTTCCTGCTTCAATGATGTGTATTGAAGCAGGGGCTTATCAACCATTTTTCATTACAAAGAATTTCTTATATCACTTATTCTGTTTTGTACTCTTTAACCCATATCCGCCTACTGCATTACACTCTGTAAACGCCATTCGTATCGAGCCACTACAGACAAATATTTGCACTCAAAACATTCTTTAACTTTACATCTCTTTCAATGGCACAACAAATAAAGGAAAGTTGACAAATTATGTATCAAAAGAAAGAGCATGAAATTGCCTTTATTATGATAAAAATTTCCATGCATTTTGACCAATCAGAAAAATATACCAGCTGACAGAAGTCAGATACGATTCATTAAAATATGAATAATAAATATAATATTTGATATCTATTCATAAATCAAAAATATTTTCTTCCTTTTCATGTAGATTTGAATATCATTTTCAAAATATTCAAAGCAAGAGCTTTACAGTGATATATAATACATGCATATTGTGATCTTTTAAGTAGGAATAATTGGAGAAGTAAAAATGTAATGCCATCGCTCTGTTTGTGACAAATGGGTATTTTCCATACATGTAAAAATATCATTGACTGATGTAAAGAGACTGTTCTTTACAACCTTCTCTGAAATGAGATACCACATCCATCCCAATCAAGGCATATCACTTCAGGAGAAATAATATCGATTTGTGACCAAAATATCACACATATACATGTATTTTTATGAACACATGTCATAATTACAAATGTAAAATTGACGTCAAAATGACGTTAAAAAATTACGTCATTTCAGCGGCAAGCTCGACTACGGAATTTTCTGTACTTCGATGATTGCAGCGTTCGCGGCTTTTACGGGAAATCCCGTAGATCAGCAGATATGGGTTAAGATTTAACCTTGACCATAACTCTGGAATAACAACATCAGACCTGTTTATTATCTTTTCTTAATTCCCAAGAATACTCATTTAAAGTAACAACAAAAATTTGAATCAAGCAAACCAATCCTGGTTTAAAACCATCAAAATTATCAGCGAATAGCTTGTGACATTCATGATTGCAAACAATTTTGTAGATGGGTCTTTAGATGGGCCTAACGTGAAAGTCTTTACTTATTTTCATATTAAGCTTACTTTGTGCAGATCTGTGCTGAACTCCAACCAGGGATTAATCGTCTTACATTACACCAAATTTGACTTAATTCTTGCACGTGCTTGTGCCAGCTTTGCTTATTTTTTTGTTCGTTAAAAAGTTTATTTCACTCTCATTTTCTATGTTCAAGATCACAATGATAGGATAGAATCAAAGAAAAATAACAGTACAGGTTTGTTTTTTTGTCATTGGACAGTTTGTTTTTTGTCATTGGACAAAAAAAAAAGAATATAAAGGAATGTGAACTTTTTCAAAGCCATGGGTTTGAAACGCAAATGGAAACTAGAAATGTCGCTAAGGCGACTGCTATGCCTCCGCCATAATGCATGATTCTCCTAATAGGTCTATAGTACATGTGGACAATGCATAATTACATTTTCACAATATTGGCAAAATATTGAAATTTCATGTTTGTCACAAATGTGTTGAATGTTCACCTTCCTTTACCTAGGTTTAATTAGATGAATAGGAGAGCATGTATTTGGGGATTCAAGGACTTTAACTTGACTTTGACCCATTCATAAGTGTATGAATACTGTAATTTTCAAGGTATGGAGAAAAAGTGTAATTTCTGTATTGAAAAGTACACTGTTACCATTTTCTTTTGGCCTTTGACCCTAAAATTCATAGGATAATCACTGTCAGGCAGAACATGCATAAATATGTAGTAAGTTTCAAGATAACTTGAGCCACTTCTGAGATATGGAGGAAAAAGTTAGTTCAGCACTTTCCCTTGATCTTTGACCTTTTGACCTTTGAGGCAAACCCCTGCCCCCCCCCAAAAAAAAAAAGAGAAAAAGAAACTTTCCAGATAATCTAGGTTATACATGCATACACCAAGTGTAAAAAAAAAAAAATTGCTGGCATTACATAAATATGAGGGAAATAGTAACAATTTGAAGTGTTGCACTTGACCTTTGACCCCTGACCTTTGACCCTATGAACCCTAGATTCTCTAGATAATAACTGCCAGTCAGTACATGTTTATATACTATGTTCCATGAAGATACCTTGAACAATTTCCAAGGTACGGAGAAAAAAAGCGAAGTTTTGATATTTTAACTTGACCTTCTGACCTTTGACCTTTGACCTCATGACCCAAAACTTTCACCAGAGAATCTTAATTGGGTAATACATGTATACACTAAGTTTCAAGAAAATATCTTCAGGCATTGCATAGATATGGAAGAAATAGTGAAATTTTACGTATTTGACCTTGACCTTTTGACCTTTGACCTTGACCATGTGCACCCAAAAGTTGATAGGCACAACTTCACCCCCTAATACACATACATGCCAAGTTTCATTAGGATACCTTAAAAGGTTTTGATAGTTACCCTGTCCACAAAATTTATTACGGACGGACGGAAGGACGGACGGAAGGACGGACGGACGGACGGACGGAAGGACGGACGAACGGACGGACGGACAACCCGAAAACATAATGCCTCCGGCACCACTTCGTGGCCGAGGCATAAAAAAAATATCTACAGAAAAAAATTAACATAAAAGAGAATACATCAATTGTATCAACATTTTCTGTAATAAATAGTAAATGACAAATTTTGAAACTTTGAGTATTCATGGTTCTTTAGGTATTACAACAGAATTTTGTATAACACATTTTATTAGTGTGCAATATTCATGATTCTCCTTTTAAAAAGTACATAAAAAACTTGAAACAATACACTGGGCATATACAATGTATGTATCATAAAGATTATTGTTGACTCATCTGATTTTGTTGATTTGTTCCTTACTTTACCTCATTCTTTGCATTCAAATTATATCCAAGCAAAATGAAATAAATTATTAATTATCAACATGATTAATGATTTCTCAACAAGATTTATAACTTTGAAATGATCTAGGCACATAAGGACCCATAAAAAAAACCAAATTTAACACAAACAATATCTAAGACCAACTTTTAGTTACCATGGCAGCAGTGAGTCAACAACCAATAAGCACTGAACATATTTAGTTGTTGCTGTTCAAACTTAAAGGCATAATTTACCATTTGCAGATGAAACAAAAAATCCAGGGCATTTTAGTGCTCAAAAATACTTCTAAAATGTGAGTGGGGGATAGAAACAACCAATGTAAAAAAAGTTAATCAGTATAATCATTGCTAATTATTGTTAAATGTAAAGAATGTGTAACAGAAGCTTTTATACAATTGTGTCTAGACTAAACCATCTACAGGTATGGTTAAGTGAGAAAAATAGTAGTATCTCCTTATATCTTAGGCTTTATCGCAAAATTTTTACATGGTAGGATGTTTTGTGATACAACTGACCTACACATATGCATCAAATGTGATAACTCGAACATTTTTGAAATCACCATTCCCAATGGTAAAAAGGACCTTTAAATCAAGAGTTAACTTGGAATAACTGCAAATCTCCTGAAATGGAGATTAGAGGGGGCCCCTTGTCTTGGCCATCAGTTTGGCAATCACCACAGTCTAGAGAGACTTTTGGATTCAGAAAGGAATATGGCCAAGAGCCAGGGCACAATTCAAACAGCATCAATGCGAGTGTCAATGTTGCACTTTATGCGTCACTTTGTGTTACCGATTCCAAGGCCGAGGCCCAGGCCTCTTCCCTGCATAATTCAGCAGGCTTTCCTTTGTATGCACAAAGATTGCTCTTCAACTAGGCACATGCAGCCAATGCAATCCCTAACTGGTGAATACACAGCACTTTACTTCGTCAAAAAACAAAAAAATGCTTATGAAGTGCAGGGGGTATGCCACTATTCAGCCCACTAATACCACCATCTTTGCACCCCCCCCCCACCACCACCACCACCACTGCCAAAGTAACTGCCACCATTACAAGAGAGAATTTGAGGTGTAAATCAATTTCGTTGAGATCTCGTGACACTTCTGGCTAGAGGCCAAGGGTAAGTGCTGGGAGGAGAAACAGTGTTATGGCAATAAATCATTACAGGCGCTTGGATTATTAAGGCAGACGTGCCAAACTTGGTAAAAAGAGGGCACGGTGGGGTGCATACAACAAATTGTTGAATGTGCTGCATCTTTAATGTATGAGAAACCTAGTACTCATTTGGTGAGGCTGATATTGTGGGGTTGCACATGAACTTATTGACATAACTCCTAATACAAATTGTGCACAACGTAAAGAGACTTGTCGAGTTGGTTTATTTTGGATTTTGGAGAGGATGACACCCATGTACGTGTCAGTGCTCACTTCCAGTGGATGCGAGTGTATCAAATAGGCATCTAATTGGGGAGTTTCCCCCCGCGGGCATGGGATTACTAGAATAACACAAGTTGTATCTTGATAGAGTAGCAAGTCAACCTGCAAAATTTAAATAGGGGCAATTCGTGAAAACATGCAGGCATTCCACTGCGACTTTGGACTCGCTCATGAGACAACCCTTTTTGTATGATGCCCTGAGCACATTGACAAAATCTTTTTTAACATGCGCTCTCTTATCTAGGATTAAAAAATAAGGCAAGGCAATGGCAAATAAGGGGAAAATGGCTTTTTATTGTATGTTCTAAATAGTATTAACAGAACATCACTTGCTCATTAAAGGGCCATAGGGAGATTCACACATAACCACAAATGATTGCATTGTTATGTGACTACACATACTTCCCAATTTTTTGGCCTACAGCAACCAATGCTAGGAGTAAAGAATTCTGCTATTAAATGCAGCTTTGTTAAAATGAAGCAACCTTTGGCTTCCGCAATAATTCAGGAGCAATAAAAAAATGGACTTTGCATTATTCTCTACTTGATTACCGGTACAAATACAATGTATTTCTTGAAATATTGATGCATATGTGGTAATTCACTATGATGTAGTAACTCAAGGAGGGTCTGTTACTGGGACAAAGTCATAAAGCAACTTTACCACAGCCATGTTTTTCATCCTCCATGAAATTTCACATACAAAGATTATATAATGCTATTGAAAATAAAACTGAAGTATTCTGGATGTCACATTTCATACTGTGCAAAAATAATTTAGACAGCATACATCGTATGTCAAGCCACAGCATCTAAGAGATAATTCGCTGTTGATTTCAGAATCTACGAAACATGTGTTTGGCATTTTGTTAGATAACTATAATATCAAAGTAACATGCATGATATAAAGTGAAAATTGTCTCTCTGTAAGAATGCATTGCATACAACATTACATACAAGCAGAAAAAAGAAGAATGGTTTCTTTGTGTACAATGACATATTTTGCTGGAAAAAAAAAAAACTACAAATGAGGATTAAAATATCACCTGTTCAAGGAAGAGAACAACCACATCATCAACATCATATTCCCATATTACAGGCTGGTGCCACTGTTATGCATACCACTCAAAGACCTAATGCCAGCTCAGAATATGTGTAGTAAAAGTAGTATAGGTGGGTGTGTATGTGTGTGTTTCTGTGTATGTGTATGTGTGATATGAAGTAGGAGACCACAGTGGTACAGCTATATGGCTAAGGCTACGATGTATTGATAGGCAACAATGAAATTGCGTGGAGATCAGGGGGCTCGGCTTTGGAGGGCGACTACCTTTGAAGTGGCTGATTCGGGGAACATCGGAAGCCAAGGGCTACTCCGCACAGCAACCCTCTTCCTGCCAAGATTGGAGAGCAAAAGTGGGGGGGGGGGGGGGGGGGGGGAGCTGTCTGTCACTCCAGTCTAAGACACTATTTAGAATCGGAAGTTTCAACCTCCGTGTTTGTCAGATCTGATTTGGCTTTGTCGGAGGGGGCCTCATGGCACAATTCTAGCCCACATGTTGGGACGTCTGCACCACAAGAAGGCTGTTGTGGGCGGATGTCTCATCAACGATTAGCAACTCACATACAGTTGTAGTGCAGAGTGCAAAGACAAGGTGTCCTGTCCAAAAGCTGTTGCGACTATATCTGCTACTTCATGTGGAACATACCGTGCATAACTACTCAAACAAATATATGAAGGGGAACAATATAGGATAGGGTATGCATTCACAAAGATGTTTGTTTTGAGGACAGAACTTTTTTTTCTCTCTCTCTTTTCTTACTCCCTCCTCCTCTCTCTTTCTGCAGATCAGAGGCTGCAAACGTACAGAACAGAGACCTTTTTTTTTTTTTTAATGTGTGATCCCAACTTTTCCTGCACAAAAGAACTGCTGCATCTACTAATGGAAGAGACATCATGTTCAAAGTTTTCCATTTGTTCTTGCTCAGCCGTATCGGGTCAGACTGGGCCAGTTCGTAGACTTGGCATCCCCGTATATACATAGAGACTCTTGAGGGGACGAGAAGCCCCTTGGATTGAAAAGCAGAATGACTGGGGGAAAAAAAAAAATGAAATAACACGACCAGCTGCCTTCGCATGCCACACTTCTGTCACAAGCAGTCCTCCCTCTGTGGTGTGGCAGCACTCTATTTCGGCCCATCCCAGGATACACACTCGGCTGCGCGCTGCCTGCTACAGGCCAAATGCAAACATGGTGTACCGCAAAACTACGTCTTAATACCCGCCGCGCAATCAATATTGCACCTTCAATTGCTGGTCTTCAAAGAATGGCTGGTGTCGGGTTGCAAGCCCTCCAGTTCGGTTCAAGCCATTGCTTGTGCAACCGGTTCCCACAACTGTGTTGTGTGGTGTGCTCATGGGGGCGGGAAGGAGTTTGGGGGTGGGGGTGGGGAAAGAGAGTTAGAGTGATTTCTGCATTCTATGTTGATTAACTGTACTCACTTCCTGGGGTTCAGAAAAAAAAAAATCTGCCATCATTGTACAAAGGCTACTTCTAGCATGGCTTCACCAAACACTGGCGAGTCATATAGCATCAGCTGAGAACCACAGATGTATCAACAGTGCGCAAAGTCTGCGGTATCACTGCCCTTCTCCATGTCACATGACAATATTCATGACTAGTCCCTTTCATGTTTTGCTTCTTACATCCCTCAGCACAAGGAGTGACCTCTGCTACTTCTGCATTTACCCTCTACTGAAGCATTGTAATGTTTGGACACCAATCACAGGTAGCCATCCTTATTTGTAAAACACTGCTATTGGGTCTCGCTCAGAAATAAGCTAATTGTGGCGCCAAATGAAAAGTCGCTGAGTAATTTCTACACAAGCTGACTCACTTTCAGAAGAATATCCGTGTTATGAATTACAACACCCTCAACTTGCCAACTGGTAAATGTTTCTCTGCTTTCAAAGGAACAAATTGTGTCATCTCACGTCTTGCCTCATCAAACCAGAAGGTAATTTGAGCTGAGCTGTGAAATAGGCCTAAGTTGTTGTGATAACAAATGCAGTATTGATACAAATTTCTTTATACATCTTTGAAAGTTCATGGAACAAATTATCAATACATCATACCCCCCCCCCCCCAATTTGTTCGAAAAAGAATGATTCTCAAAGAAGGCAGCAAGTTGCACTGACCACTATTGCCTGAAATTTGA
Organism: Diadema antillarum; assembly: GCF_040938485.1. NCBI lineage: Eukaryota > Metazoa > Echinodermata > Echinoidea > Diadematoida > Diadematidae > Diadema > Diadema antillarum. The sequence goes on from NW_027272451.1 coordinate 150,774, forward strand.
AACTGAATGCAACTTAAAACAATAAAACAAAGTCACTGGGCACAATCCCATACAATCATATCATCATAGAAGTAAAATAAGTCTGGTCCTCTCAAGCAATCAATTGATAGTGATTTCCAATAGGCAACGAAATACAAATCAACAGTCTAATTTGCACTACAAAGAACAGTAACAACACTGTAGCCTTTTTTTACTCCTCTCTGCCACGAGAGAGAGAAGAGAATGCACAAATTTGCCAGAGTGGTGTGCAAGCCACAGGACTGACTGGCTGAGGTGACCTCAATGTTGTTTTAGTGAGGACACAAATTAAAGGGGCACTTCCTGGGTCAGCAGGCAAGTACCCCACTGAGCAAATGCCCTGTTCTAACTGGCTGGGGAGAGGGGGGAGGGGGAGAATAGAAGCACAGCATGAGAGAGAGGGCACACTGAATGCTGAAATTCTCAGAAGACAACAGGGAATGGAGGAGAAGAGGGGGAAGGGAGAGAATGGAGAAGGGGGTAGGCCTCTAAGGAGAGACAAGAGATAGGTGAGAAAGAGAGGAGAGAATCACAAAAGAAGGTATCATAAAATCATGAAAAGCAGATAAAAACTAGAAATGTCGCTTTGGCGACTGGTATGCCTCCGCCATAATGCATGATTTTCCCAATAGGTCTAGATAGTACGTGTGGACACTGTGTGATTACATTTTCACAAAATTGGCAAAATATTGGAATGACAAGTTTGTCACAAATGTGTTCAATGTTCACCTTCCTTGACGTAGGTTTAATTGGATGAATAGGAGAGCATGTATCTAGGGATTTAAGGACTTTAACTCGACTCTGACCCATTCATACATTTAGGCATAGAGTAATTTTCAAGGTACAGGTGTGGAGAAAAAGTGCAATTTCTGAATTGAATAGTAAATTGTTACCATTTTCATCTGGCCCTTGACCCTAAAATTCATAAGATAATTACTTTCAGGTAGAACATGCATAATATGTACTAAGTTTCAAGGTAACTTGAGCCACTTCCGAGATATGGAGGAAAAAGTTAGTTCAGCACTTTCACTTGATCTTTGACCTTTTGACCTTTGAGGCAAAAAGAGAAAAAAAAAAACTTTCCAGAGAATTTCTATTAGGCTACACACGCATACACCAAGTGTAAAAAAATAACCCTGCTGGCATTGCATAAATATGAGGGTAATAGTAAAATCTTGAAGTCTTGCACTTGACTTTTGAACCCTGACCTTTGACCCCATGAACCCTACATTCTCTAGATAATCACTTCCAGTCAGTACATGTATGTTCCATGAAGATACCTTGAACAATTTTCCAAGGTACGGAGCAAAAAAAAGAAGTTTGAATATTTTTACTTGACCTTTTGACCTTTGACCTTTGACCTCATGACCCAAACTTTCACCAGAGAATCTTAATTGGGTAATACATGTATACACTAAGTTTCAAGAAAATATCTTCAGGCATTCAATAGATATGGTGGAAATAGTGAAATTTTGTGTATTTGACCCCGACCTTTTGACCTTTGACCTTTGACCTCATGACCCAAACTTTCACCAGAGAATCTTAATTGGGTAATACATATATACACAAAGTTTCAAGAAAATCTCTTCAAGCATTCAATAGATATGGTGGAAATAGTGAAATTTTATGTATTTGACCCTGACCTTTTGACCTTTGACCTCACGACCCAAACTTTCACCAGAGAATCTTAATTGGGTAAAACATGTATACACTACGTTTCAAGAAAATATCTTCAGGCATTCAATAGATATGGTGGAAATAGTGAAATTTTATGTATTTGACCTTGACCTTTTGACCTTTGACCTTGAGCATGTGCACCCAAAAGTTGATAGGCACAACTTCACCCCCTAATACACATACATGCCAAGTTTCATTAGGATACCTCAACAGGTTTCGATACTTACCTTGTCCACAAAATTCATTACGGACGGACAGACGGACGGACGGACAACCCGAAAACATAATGCCTCCGGCACCATTTCGTGGCGGAGGCATAAACAATTGTTGGGAATACACATAATGGGCATGAATAACTTCAAGTGAATGTCAGATGTAAGAGAAAAATGGTTTACAGTGTATGTCACTTTTCATAGTTAGTATTTTATAACATTCTTACACTCTGCATGAATGTACTAGTTAACGCTGTAGAAGTTTTTGCTACATGGTCAAAATATTAGAAGCCACCAGCCCGAGTCACTGACATGTACATCTTGGACTTCCAGTTCTTGTTTCTATTGATCTCTTTTTCACTCATTTGGTGCTAGTATTTCTCTAAAGGAAATATGTTAATTCATGTTGGCTCTGCACAAAAGCAGATAAAAGGTTGGAAATATACACTGATATGTATCGTATTTGGATGCATAGATAACATCATCATGAATACTCACAACAAGAGGTTCCAATGTCATTGTTTGATTGTTCCATGAATGTAAGTTAGTAACTTAGAAGATCTGAGACCTCTACAGCAAAGCAGTAACATGCACACTGGTTAGGCAGGAAGAGAGAGAGAGGTGGGGGGGGGGGGGTGATACAACAATGGCAATTTTTCCACACACACACAAAGTACTGGCTGTGAAGGTCAAACAAAGCTTTTGGCAGTGACCCCTGTGTTTTTAAGTTCGGGCTCTTTGTGTGCAGTGGGTGGTGCATCTGTGCCAAACACATGGGCCAAATTCAGCCTCGCTGCTACTCAACAGTGTCCCTCTCCTGTCAGCCTTCTTACAAAGGATTTGGCACAAAACACTCCAGAGAGCAGCACGGAGGAGGACAGATCTGACTACTAGTACTATCACTTCTTTTATTCCACCATCAGTAGTTTTTTTTAAGAAAGTACAATGTATCTCCTCTTAGGGACTCCAGATAATGGGCCTGGTAGGAATAATTATGCTTTTATGACATGATTAAAAGGACTATTTGGGTAAACATATCTTCCTTTAATCATGCTGAAATGAAAACAATAATGGCAATGATAATAAAATAATTCTTGAAGAGCCCATATCACAATCTATAAGAAGCCTCTATGCGCTTTAAACGATAAGGGCACAGCGAAGAAAATGACGGAAAGCACGATGAAAGGTAGAACACTTCACTGTAAAAAAAAACCCAACATGTTTATATAACATTGATCTGATAAAAAAAAACACAAACATTTTCCTGTAAAATATAATGACATGATTTCCTGGAAAATATATCACCAATACAACAAACACACTGCAACCTAACATGTGAAACCTAAACGTCATACAACTGAAAAACTGATAATGCTTGCATAAACGTTGGCGGCCCATGTATGTTGTGAGCACTGCCAACATTCCCGTACAAAAATCGCGGAGATTCCATAGAGCAAACAGGGAGATATTTGTGTTATGCAGTCTCAATAGGCACATCATACATGTATATTCCAAAGCAGGGAGAGTTTTGTACAACTGTACGTACTCTTGACAATAAATGAAGAGCTTTTGAAGTTTTCAGGGAGCCCCCTGCAATCTAAGGGGAAACTTGGCAGCTCTGAATTGTAGAAACAATGATGCAGATCTTGTCATTCACCATGCAAATCGGTCTTAACCTGTTGAGGACAAGTTCCGAGTATACTCTGGCAGGTGTCTATGAGAAATGCGTGTTGCAGGAAAATCAGTCCGTCCTCAACAGGTTAATGTACGACACAACAGAGCTTGGGTACACCATATCCAACCTTGGTAGTACAATGTAGCTTATTTATTTATTTGTAATCCATTCATTTATTTAGTATTCTTCACCCAGGGCAGCCTTAAATACACTGTTATTCATGGGGCCCTGCAACAAAATAACAAAGTATCAATTAATTCAACATATACAAAGTAACAAATCAAGGACATCCTGTTGTCCATAGCAATATATAAACTATGGCAATACTGTGTGTAAACAGTGCGAAGTATTTTTCTTTGATAGTAATAATGCACAAATTCATTACATTATTTGAAATGGGATGATACCCTTCACACACAGAGATATGGAGTTGACCTATTTTTACTCCAAGAGAATCTGATTTATGCTCTTACTAATGCTTGAAGGGAGGTAGCATTTTGGACTTAAAGTGGGCACCTGATTCCAGCTCATGGGCATTCCCACAAGGCAAGGGCAGTCATGGAATCATAAGCCACCAGTTGCGATACCCTTACTTTTAAACCATGCACAAACTATTGCCTACTGTATTGGCAAAATCTCTTGCCAAAGTTACTGTAAAACACGATATATTCACGGCATGAATTTTTCGCTAATTGGAGCAGACAGCCATTTTTGCGGCATTAAATTTTCGCAAACTGCCACTGGCATTCAATGCATATAGTGTAGACAAGAACTTTCGCGTGCATTTTAATTTCGCGAATTTCGCGAGCGCCGAGATTCGCGAAATTAAAATGCACGCGAACATTCCTCGTTTTACAGTACCCTGACCCCTGCCAGATCACATCAAAACAAACAAACAAACAGTACTACCATACTCAATTGACGTCTACAAAAGCAAGTCGTTCTTAATATAGGCCTACAGTAGATACAGAAAAGTAGAGAAAATGAAGAAAATACAGGTGCACATCTATTTCAAAAACATTCACAGACCTGTTGTTTTTTCTGAGGATCTATTGAAAAAAAAAAGTTGTATTATAGTCAAAATATACTTGTATGGAAAAATCTGCAAGATTTCTTGCTGTCATAGAAGCATGCTTAAGAAGATAACTCTTCCTTTGTTTTGTTCTTTCTTGTTTTGTTTTGGGGTTTTTTGGCCACCAGTGTACATTATGTGCTGATTAAATTGATCCCCACTGACTTCACATCCACATACAGAAGCCTACAGGTGTGAACACAAACTTTAACAGCAAGTGACACAGAACTAATTGCAAAATATGGATACATGATTTTAGCATGGTATAATGTACAGTACCATTTGGGATATAATTCACATAGTGGCTACATACAACTGAATTCTTCTTCATTTTTTCATCATCAAATGAAGAAAATCAGAGATTCCTACTCTAAAGAATGAAGAAAAAGAATGTTTTTCACAAGTATCTGGGAAAATGGAAGTAGGATGCAATGTTTAAAATAACTTTGTAGAGGTAAATGATTCCTTCTTTTTTTCATATAGCTCAAGCATATAGTATGACAATCGCATAATTTCTTTGAAGCAACTTAAAATTAGCATTCACTCTTTCAATGGCCTTCACTTGACGGGATGTTGTAGAGTTTCAATGTCTGCCTTCCCTATTTTCCCCCTTGGTAGTGCTACACACACGTACGGGTCTGTTACAAGTATTGCGGCATTTGAGCCCCCCACAACGACTTCCTTATTGGGTAACTTGTCATCAGACGGGCTTGTTGGTCCCAGGATTTGGATTGTTGTTACTGGTGGTCACGTTTGTGGGAGATGTTTATCACGACAGAGGGTAATTTGCTCTGAACAAATACTTCCTCATCCTTCCACTAGAAATCCGGGATGGTTCACAGAAGTGTGATGTAAGTATAGCTTTGATTTAGGTTTCCTCTCCCTTTGAAAACAAAAAAACAACAACAACAAAGAAAGGGGAATATCAAGTCTAAAACAAAGTGAACGACAAGAGTTGTGATCATTCTAATAATCATTGTACCCATGGTATATGAAGCCACATGCACACGAAACCTCAATGCTGGACAATATAACTTCTATGGCTTTGAACGTGCTCAGAACACCAGCAGGGTTGCCAGATTATGCAAGCTAAGGGGTGAAGGCAAAAGTATTTTGCAACATCCTGTCCCGGTATGAATTCCTTCAGATTTAGTCCTTGAGGATGGAAAGGCACATAATGTCAAAGGCATGCCCAGTGCTGTCATACACAAGACATTCTGTGAAAAAAAAGAAAGTTATTAACTTAAGTCAGTAGCATGTTGTTTACCGGGTATAGAGTCATTATACAGGTAATCAATTTAACAAGTTCTTAATATCACAGCAATCCAACACTGATGCCAGTTTACAGCAGTAGATTGTTTTGTCATTTGAATTTCTGCAACGGGCAAACATTTGTTTCCTAATTTTCTACTATCTCATAATAGCAATGGTCACACTGGCAAAACTTCTTGAAGTTCAAGTTCTCGAAATTTTGCCAGTGTGATTGCAAACTTCAAAAAATTCTTGTGCACTTCTTGCAAAAACTTCCCACTGAAACTTAAGGAAAATTTCCCAAACCTGTGCAAATCTTCTCAAAGTCAGTACAGTTTGAACACACACAGCTGAAACTTTTTAAAGTTTGTCGCGCAATTAGTCTAATTTCTGCTTGCAGTGCCTCCAAAGCGCAAGATCCTTGGGATGTACATTGTATGTGTCTGCGTTGTTTACATTACAATCATCAGCTGCCTGATAACACAAGCTTTCTTCTTTGATGCACAAGTGTACGAGTGACCCAAACTTTAAGAAATGAAACATCAAGAAGTTTAACCACCAGTCTGAATGGATGAGCAAACTTCGTGAAAAGTTATTGAATTTTAAGTTTTGCCAGTGTGACTGCGGCTATTGTCTCGTGTTACACCACTTTCCCTCAAAATAACTCTTTGCATGAAAGTTCTCCTTCAACGAGGGATACTACGTATGCAGTGTATTTGGTGTAGTGATGCGAATAAACTCAATCTTGAAATTCCAAATGTTGTTCAGTGCACAAGCAGGGTTTTTTTTCACAATGAGCGTATTTCTACTGAGAGCACCTCGCATCACCTCGCATCACCGCGAATTTTGCCTCCCACATCATCTCGTATTTTACGACCACTTGAGCAGTTTCTACTGAGCGATAAATTATGTAGTGACGCAAGGTGACGTGCTAAATGCCGTAAATCCGGAAGTCACGTATTTTTAGGTCACAGATCGGGTCGCACTGCCTCAGCCATTTTGTGGTAGGCCACTGAATTTTGTTTAGTCTTTCCGTCCAAAATACCCCTCACCAACATTTCCTGCCACTTGGTTATTACGAATCGTTGCAGGTCGAGGGTCCAATTAATGCTCTCCCGGGGCTCCGACATACTAACATTAGTATTCCAGCGAAAACGAATTAGGGAATCTACAACTTCGAGATGATACGATATTTATGGGAAAATGAACTCAGTGTAAAAATCAGAGTATACAGTATGATACTAAGTAGGTTGTTGGGCACGCAAACAATAGACGATGAATGCACGCAATTCACAACATGTACCACCTCATGTATAGTAGGAATTGGTACTGACGCGTGCGAAACTACGCGAGATACGGTTGCTGTGTACACAAGTGTCGGAGTGTGCGATGAACCGATTTGAAAAGCGCAAGGCGAAAGCTCCCAATAATTCCAGACTTCCGGTACACCGCGAATTTCGCTACCCGGTGTGTTTCTACTGAGAATCGTCCCTCGCATCACCGCGCATCGACCACCTCAAAAGGTGAACAACTGAGCACCTCGCATCACCGCGCATCGACCACTACCCGATCTGTTTCTACTGAGGAAAAGTTCGAGGTGTCACCGCGCATCGACCACTACCCGATCTGTTTCTACTGAGGAAAAGTTCGAGGTGTCACCGCGCATCGACCACTACCCGATCTGTTTCTACTGAGGAAAAGTTCGAGGTGTCACCGCGCATCGCCGCGCATCACCACGTATCACCGCGAATCACCTCGCATCGCCTCACATCACCTCGAATTTTCATCGCTCAGTAGAAACACGCTCGATGAAGCGCTAGCATGGACTGGTTTCCTCCCTACTTATTTTTTTTTCTTTAAATTTAGACATCATCTGACATAGCTGAAGAAAACCTACTATGAATAGACCCCGAATCAATTCCAGAAAGATTCACCAGGAAAGAGGAATACTCTACAACAGGCACCGCTAAAAGCATGTGTATGGCTTGACAGGGATTCCCTCATTAGCAGGAGACTATTTTAACCTTTTTATGCCTGCCTGGAGACTTGGCCAACAAGGAATGAGTTTCTGCAGATATAGGCCAAAGTTCCTTGGTTCTTTTTTTAGGAATAAAATACCTCTCCTTCCTACACCTTCCTAAAGTTATCATTCTCCTCGGGAACTTCAAAATCAAAATCAGAACTGGATGTTTCCATTGAATTCCAAAACACAAAACTCAGTATTAAAAAAGCAGATGATCAGAATGGAAGAAGTTCTATTGAGATGGGACTTTAAATACAGAAAGAACGCAATGGAAGTTCTCATGCTTTTACTTAAAACTTTGGATTTTTCCAATGAGTTCACCATATTGGCTACAGTCACCCATGCATTATCAGCTCACAGAGTCTCTCCCACTGGAACAAATATGTGCACAAAACACATGTTGAAAAAATAATGCATTTGGTCAAATATTCAGCCTCTACACTCCTTTCCATAAACTGTCATTACTACAATATATTAAGATATACTGAAACAAAGCCCCACCCCCCCCCAAAAAAAATAGGCGAACAAATGTTTTTCTAGATGATTTAATGTCAAAAGAGGATATTTAGAGCAAATATATGTGCTTACAGTAGGTAAATGGAAGACTTGTGAGGCCTCCACATTATTATCTCTGCTCTCTGCAATATACCATACAATTTATACTAATTATAGACACATCAAAATCGTTATAGTAGGTCATTTGATAATGTCTCTTGCATCACACTTTCTAGTTGCTTTTGCAGAGATATCTACAGAACTTGGGGTCCTCTTTCGCTAACTTCAATCCACTTCCTCTACCACAGAGAATGCACGAGAATGTAATGTCCTTGACAAATTGTAATCCTAGCCTTCCAGGAAATTATCTCAGAAATCTCAAACATGGTGACTGTTATTTTTGTTTTTGTTTTTGTTTTTAGGTACAGTGACTCACTGATACTCGTGCAATAGCAAATGCATTTTTCATACACATAAAAACAACTGTAAACCTGTGAGGTACAAGCTTTGCATGACAGTGTTGGCATGATACTGCATCTTCATTTCACATGGCGTAGTACCTAGGGATATATACAATGTACACTGTCAATTCAGACTATCATTACAGAGACATTGTAATCATGACAGATAACTAATACCCTGATATTGTGTTATCATAGGGGTACGAGTACGCTCTTACATTCATTTCTCGGCATGCAGCCAACAACCTGGCTACAACAGCAGTCTGGACGAGAGGCACTCCCGAGGCTGACAAAAGCCTTTGATTGGGGTCATCCTTATATTGCTACATACAGCGCAATTTGATATTGGGCGCTGAAGAATGTGGGGCAAACATTTTTTAGCGGAGTGGGACCTCTTTAGACATTTCCCTAAACACATTGCCAGCAAAGGGCATGCAATGAAAATTGGATGTAGGTCTGCTCTAGAGGAAGGAGACTATTGTAGGGCAGCTCCATCTTTCTATCACGTTTCCTCTCTTAAATTTGACACACAGTGTACAGCCCATTCAAGCTTTAGGAGAATGAGGTGATGGGAAAGGGGGAAGGGGAAGAGGGAAGGGGAAGGGAGAGGGAAGGGGAAGGGGGAGGGAGAGAGGGAGGGGTAGGCCATCAGATAATATTTCCTATAAACGTGTATGCATAACAGCAGAAGCCGACAGATGTCCACAAGGTGAAAGTCGCTCTACACACTGAAAAGAGGAGTAACAAATCATCGTGACGGGGACGGAGGAGGCATAAAAATGCTGCTAGGCACTGAGGGTATGATGGCGGCATGTCCGCTGATATCTCCACACAGCTAGCCATATCCCTCCCCCCCCCATCCCCCCCCCCCCCTCTCCCCACAAGCGACAGCACCAATGATCTGTATCATGGGGATACAGTCTCCCTTCGCACAATTGGCCTCAGCTGGCAACACTAGCCGGGCCATTAACTCGATTTATCTTCGGATCAAGTGTGTCCACATTGAATTAGGGTTATCAAGTAAAGACACTGCCTTAACGATCTGCCATGATTTATCTCAGGCACAACCATTATGTTTCTTGAGGAATGAAAACACTGGATTGCACTGCTGCAGCAAGTGAATGTCACATCTATACATACTTCATGCTAAGTTTGGTAAATGTCACACATTCACTTTTGGCTCAGGTTATTTATGTGGTAACAAACACCATACGGCTACAGAGAATGCAAAGCATACAAGTACATACAGTACCAACAATGATATTTGCTTATACTATCACCATTTCTGATAGTAAGGCAAGGAGAGTACAGATTGGACTGACAACTTGTCAGGAATAAGGTAAACTGGAATAACGTGCGGTAACATTCATGTACTTGTAATTCAATACAGCTGCCGACAAAAAACGAGGATGTATTTACGCACACACTGTGAAACCAGCAAGAAATCATACATACAATTGACTTTTTGTTTTGCCGTCTTTCGTAAGTGACACGATAGACTGGAAGATTACACGAATTTGGCAACTCCCCTAGTCTTCATCTACAGAGAGAGGGGGCAGATGGGAAGAGTTAGGTATGGCATTGTTGCGGAAGGAATCGGAGCAGGCAAAGAAAACAGGACGGGGAGGCCAGCAGTATTCCAGCTTGGTAAATCCCATCTCACTTATTTCAGCACCACGATGAGAGGGCAACTGATTGAGGGGGAGAGGAGAGTGTTCTTCCCCTCTTGCTGGGTTAGGCCGCTGACCCCAGAGTGGCAGAATGCTACCCCCTGCTGATTGGAGGGGTCACCACGGTAACGCGATATCATGGCATAATAGGATGTCACTGCACCATTAGAGTAAACAGTGTGTCTTGCTGAGGTTCCACAAATTGTCCCTCTGCATGTTGTTCAAGTTTAACCTTCCCTGTATTTGTGCCACTGTGTATTTATGTGCGGTAGGTATGATGGGATGCAGGCTGGCAAGATTTAGAGAGTGCAGTTCCACAAGGACGTGTGAGAAGAGGCGAGCCTGCCCTTTGTGATTAACCTCATGTTTCATCAACAACTTAAACAACTTATGTACTGGTGTGTGCGAATCACACCACAAGTAATACCACAAGTAGTTTAGTCATTCTCGCAGTGTTTAACTGTTGTTTTTTCTTAATCTGTGCCAGCAATATGTTCATTTATGATATCACCAGGATATTAGGGGCTGTTCCTGAAAGGGTGAAATCAGCTAGTGAAACTTTCAACCAAACCATTGAGAAGGGTTGTGACATTTATACTCACTATACAGCTACTGTATATTATAAGACTGATGCATGCTACTTTCTGTTTACACTGCAATGCATATGACCATCAACAACCTTTGACTATAATGTGTACAACAGTTGTTGTCGTTTTTATCTGTAAGGGACATATTTAGATTTTGGGTGGTTCTACACTGTAGTTTCAGAATCTGCGTATCATCTGAAGTTCTCTCTCAAATATATGATTTATAAATAACCTGATATTGTAATAATGAACTGAGTTTAACAATTGCACCAAGAGAGTTAATTACATTAATTTACAGTAAGAAAAGGAGAAAAGGACGGTATAAAAATATGTGCGTATTGTTACATTTGGTTAACCATGATTGCTGGCAATTTAGGAAATGGAATTTTGGTTTACCATAATTAAAGGAAGTTAGGGGAGATGGGATTTTCATTTGAAGTCACAAATATGATGATCTATTCAAACCACTGCATATTTATCAAACCAAGGAAGAAAATGATCACTGAAAATACGCAATGCGGCAATTACACCGTTTAAAACCAATTTGCCCTTAAGTGCAATGCTTTCTATGCAGTCTGAAACACAAATTTTCACCTGACCTTGCACTATGTGAAAGTACTATTCAAGCTGTTTATGGTTCCTTTTTTTTTTTAGTGTGCTATAAAAAATGACACTGACTACCATACATCTGCACTATAGGCTAAGCATTGCAAAGTGCAATGTAACACCCAAATTCAATTTCCAATCCAGTGACTGATCATGACATTTGAAAAATAATCAGTTTTAGCTGACATTTACTTTGACACCTGAAATGAAAAGCAGTTTTTGAATCCCCATTTTAAATCATACATAGGTGTAAGGAAATCTGCTATGAAGAAAGATTTGTTCTTTCTCCTGTCAATGACCACAGAAGACACCTTCCAAATTTATGAAGGTGAGAACTTTTGATGTGCACCATTTCATGTTTCTGTTGATGTCCGGCTGTACTGTATTCTTGATTAAAATCATGTCAAATTCAGTACACCTTTGTCATCGGAATCTTCATCAAATAAATACCAACCAATGCGCCAGCTAAACAGCTGCTGCTGCTGCTAAACTGAACAACAGCTACTACAAAAACTATCGCCTTCATTCACTGTATAATTCTCTCTTCATTTTAAACATCATTCTCACTTGTCCCAACATGGGCCTACATTTTGGCAGCATTCCTGAATACGTGCCTGATGTGACTTGTCTCTCAACCGTCCCCGGGCATGTACAGTAGCAAAAAGGCTTCTGTATAATGTGCTGTGGCACTCTTTGAGTAAACCATGTTTCACAGATTTGAACACAGGAGAGTCTCCAGATCTCCTGGATGAATCATCCTAGACTCATTTACATGCCAGCATGTTGACAGTGCTTGTGCTCACATACCAGACTGTATGTATGCGTCAACTTGGGGGGGGGGGGGGGGGGGGGGAGAGAGAATCACAATTCAGAAAACATCGCCAGCAGCTGCCTTTGAAACAAAGCCACAATTTTCTTTTCTACAGTGCATGAATTCTTTGATACAATGAAAATGCTGACAATCTCCCTACGATGTAGCATTCTGTGGATTTAGACCAAAGGTTGCCAACAAATGTGTAGGCCCCTATACAAAAGTACATACACCCAAGCTTCTGTCTGTCCAGAACATTCAACCACATAAAACAGATGCTGCCTCCCAACTACTTGATGCATTCAAATTCAAATCTTTGCGTAAAGCACACAAAAATGAGCAAAATAAAGCATCCATGGCATTATACAATCAAACAACTATCCATGGAAAGGATGCAAATGCTGCAGTTGGTTTACTGAAGAAATTGATGCCTTTTACACATAAATACAGCACATGATTTTATCAGTCAATACACCTCATGGTAAAGACTACCGATAGACAGAGCTCTCTTTGATAGAGATGGCAAAAACAACAATCACATCATTCAGGTCTTCTTTGTAACAAGGTCAAGACTCTGTAACCATGACCATCGGAAAGATCAGCAAGAGGACAAGTACACAATTTGATAGCAATGTTGGCACATCGCACCTACTATTCTCCTTATCTAAGACAGTTGTCAGAACGCTGCCAAGACTAACAAGAAATTTCCCGACATTTGGGCATCCTATAACTGCAGAGTGATAAATCAAACATTGAACTTAAAAAGAGTCCAATGAAGCATGAGGATGAAGAAGACTTACACTAGTCAACTCCAGATTATGCCCATTTGATGCTGCACTAGAAACAAACAAACAAGCAAGTGTGGCCACACAGAATACTGACATCATGGGACTTTCAGATGACATGTTGCATGTGTGTCCTTTGCTTTAATGACCATCTTTTCATAAAACTCTGTGTAAGTGTGAAATGCCAAATTTCCTCCATAGAAAAGAGAACAACGACAAACTTTGTGCCAATACTCATCACAGAATGTCTGCTCAATTGTCCATTGAATTCTAGGTTAAGCAGTTTGTGTACATTTGTGGGATACTGTACTGTCTTTGCAATAGTTCTATCTACAATGTTTCTTATAATATGTACAGTCTTCAATCACATTACAAAAATTTGATGTTTACTACTCACTCTACCTAGTACTGTACATAGATGGTATGTCAACCTTTTTTCTTCAATAACAGGGAAAAACTGCTAAATTATGATTTCATATGTATCTGAACACACTTTAGTTAAGATATTCAAAAAAGAGAAAGGTGAAATTAAGAATGACTGAAGGATACAAGTACATTTATTTACATCTGATTTGGCAAAGATGCTTAGAGAAGTGGTCATGACATAAAAGGTGCACTGGAGCTTCAACTGCATTTGCAAGCAGTAAATGGGGGAGAAAAAATGCACTTGCCATTATTTCCCCCGGAGATACAGTGCTTTGCAACATACCGGCTTCAGGAAGCCTTGCATGCAAAGAATGCAAAGCCAAACTAACTCGCCGGGCTTTCTCGCCGAAGAATGCAATGCATACGGCGAAGATGACTGCAGGGGAGGAAAGCAATAGAGTACACAGATCAACCGCAGCCATTGAGTCAAGTCATTAGCATTTTCATATCGATGCTAACCGTAGGACACTGCACACACACACAAGCATCTCGCCTTCGCACACAGACACACACTCACACTTGCTCCCTCTCTTCTTCCTCCCAATTTTGTTTTTCCCTCCCCCATACTTTCTTTCTTTCTCCTCCTCCTCTCTCCCTCTCTCTGCCTCACACACACACACACACACACACATACTTGTACACACATACACATATATACACACACATATACACGCAGACCTACACATACACAATCACACACACACACACACACTGCATGGAGGGAGAACTCGTTCACTTCGGATGACAGATTCAACACCGCGAGGGATGAGGAGCCGAGCGCTCATCCCACGCACTGGCTCGAGTCCCCACAGAGGAGGATGCCAATAATGCCCAATTGAGCATGCCAAATGTCTGGCATCATGAACAGCCCAAACGAGATGCTAGCACTAATCCACACCATCCCATCAGAGCGAAAGTGTCGCGTTAACAGCCAGCGCCTCTTTTCATTCCAGCACTCGCTCGGCATAAATTGTGAGGCATCCGCGACACGACAGGAAGTCCGCAGACTATTCTCCCGCAGACACAGGAGCTGCTGGAGAAAATATGATTACACATCCTCCCATGCCCCTCAAACAGCAGGAAGTTTGCATTTGAACCCTCTAGAATATCAACATGACTCCTCCATTTTACTGGTGGGCTACTGATAGTAGACTGGAAGAGACCAGGCATTCATGCATTTTGAGAGTGAGCACTAATTAAATCATCACCTAGAAACAATCCTGTTAGGACATCACTCAAGTACAGTAACCCAGTTACTGTCAAAAATCTTACATCAGATGATTTTTTAGCTTTGTTCTTCGCATTGTGAGAAACAAAGTGTAAAATGATTATAATAAAAGATAATTTAAATTATCACACATCTAGACAAGTTTGAGGATAACACTTTTTGGAACAGTCAAAAATACCAACTTGCATATAATGCAGACAGGACATTATCAACTTGCCATTTTAAATGACTTCACTTCCTATTATTGTACCAATTACCTACAGTAATAATAAAATCTTATAAATTTTTGCTCTATTAAGCCACTTGTGCTCTGATTTCAAATTTTCTCCCTTCTGATGCAACCAGAAAATCAGAGATGTAACATGTACATACTCGTGGATACATTTAACAGAATGTATTTAAGCTCTTGCCTATGGACTGTGTAAGGGCAGCAGAGCAACACAGCATTACTCCACAATTAGCAAGCGCAACATAGCAGATCTAATCAAGTGCAAGCTACAGCGATCCCTTCTTCGTTTCCATGAGGTTGTGGTTAATCTCATCAGCATCCCGAAGCTGCCCCCAGGTAATGGGGGAATGATGGATGCTGGGATTTTATCTCCTCATCAACTCCATACCAAACTCATCCCCTTCTCTTATCCACACACTGATGCAGTATTCATCTGACCTTACTTTTTCTTTCTCTCTCTTTCTCTGTCTCATCTTTTTATTTTGAGCTCGACTCATAAAAATGAAACACCCACGTGAAATAAGTGTCTTTGATATCATATATGATGATATATTAATAATAATGTCTTATTCACCCATGGTAGCCTCTTCAATGTTAGCACTGTTTCCCAGTGGACCCTGCCAGTATCAACCCCAGCATTGCCAGGTATCCAATTTTATTAGTTGCATAAAAGTAGCTTTGCATACAAAATGACATCATCTTTACAAAATAGATGAAACCTTGTCAGTTTTATCGTCAAAATGAATTATTGCATGATATCTAGACATGATAAAGACGATATTTTGTAGAATATCATTGATAAAAAACAAAAACAAAAACAAAAACAAAAACAAAAACAGAACAAAACATACAAGATCAGAATAAGCAGTTCTGCCAGATCATGGCCACATAAAGTGCAATCCCATTATAGCCTTGACTGAATTAGGTCACTAATAGCCTACTTTCAGAACATGAACCCAAGACCCTCCATTCAAGTCCTGGCCTTGATGAGATTTGGTCTTTCACCTCAGCCCATACTTCACTTGTCATACTTTTACCTAGTATAAAGGTCAATGCACTTTCATAAATAACGCACAATTTATACCGTAAAACGAGGAATGTTCGCGAGCATTTTAATTTTGCGAGAGCCAAGATTTATAAAATGCACGCGAAAGTTCTTGTCTATACTAATGCACTGAATGTTAGAGGCAACTGGCGAAAATTTCATGCGGCGAAAAAGGTCGTCGGCTTCAATTGTTGTACAGTATTCTATATGACAGACAAATATAGGATTAGTCATCAGAATGATGATCCCTGATTGTCAAAGGACTGCGTATCACAAAATTACAGCAATTATTTCCTGACCTATTTGATACAAAGAAAATCCTACGATGTAACCTTGACCTCTCCCCCTTACCTTGTTCAAAGTTGCACAAATCTTCTGCATATGGAATGACCTTCGGCCTAAAATCTTCTTGAATGTTCTCCACAAATTTAATGAGTGAATTGCCCTCTCTGACTTCACTCTCATAACAGCTTGATAATAAAGATTTGATTAATTCAGATTTCAAGTTATCACATCACTCTGAAAATGAGACCCAGACAGACGAACTTCCTCTGGAATAAACAGACAAGCCTAACAAAAGATGCAGAAAACAACTTTGGTGTATAAACAATAAGCAACTACTTGTATATATGCATCTTTTAGTTCCAGTGATTACATTTCTCAGGAAAGTGCCGATTCACATCAATATGTTTAACACTTCATGTCTGGACATATTTATATCTACCAAACTATCGTTTGGAAGGGGGGAACACAAAAGTGATACAATTTGTGTATTTGGACCCAATTTCACTGCAAGCACATTTTCAATTCTCCTCTAAAGTTGCAATGAATACATTTTACAATTCACTTCTCTCTCCTATCTCCATGATTTTCCAACATTCAACTCCTCCCTCTTCCTCTTCCCTTCTATTTCATCTTTCCCCTTCTAACAATGTCCAAAAATCTTACTTGATTCTCACTCTATTCTTCCTTACCACTCTCTCTGTTCCTTTCTCTACCGTCTCCACTAGTGCAATTTCAACTTCTAGCCCATTACAGTCCCCCACTCTTCACTTTTTGCCCTCCTTACAATCCCCATTATATGTCGCTTCCCTCTTCAATTCTCCTCTTTCTAGGCTCTTCTACCAAACAACGATCCGGTTAAGGACTACATACACATGGTGTCACCGCAAATCTTTCTCATTCATTTACTTCACCATGCAAACCTTCAAACAACACATTTTACAATATTACAAAATGACCAAAACATTCTCATCAGATGGCCTGCTGGCCCACTATCAAAAGGTAACCCAAAATCAGATGAAAAACTGGTGAATTTGCATATATATATATTCATTTTTTTCCTCTTTGACACTCTGCAACAAATGCGACATAAAGTGTACACGATATGCAGGACCTACGCTTTACTTTTGTATCACGCTTGAGCTTGTATACCCCCATCACTCAACACTGATATCATCACCAGCAATATGCATGCCTACACAGAGCCTTCCCTGCACCTCAGAGATCCTGAAGTTTTGACATTCACAGGAAAGTCTGATGGCATATGTGACATCCGATAACATTACCTGACATTTTTACTTTCCCCACAGGAAAAGCCCTCTTCTCGATGAAGTCATTAGCATACAGGATGAAGTTACGTCTACTCACGTCATAACTTCATTCAGTGAAAAGTGGCTTGTGAGCTTTCTTGGTCTGAGTCTACTGTACAATTGTCCATACAGGCTCTTTGTCAATGAAATATTTTGTTGCTGTTGTTGCAACTGGTTGGAAAAGGTTTGATCTCCTTCAAAAACTTTTCAAGACCCAATACATTTTGGCAGTAAGCACCAGGTAATAAACATCAAAACAGGTGTACAGGGATCCTTGTGTGACTGAAAATACTTAAGCACACAGTTATTAAAGTAAAAAACAAAACAAAAACAAAACCCCCAAATCAGATGAGAACGAAGACACAGTTGGACATTGGTGGCTCAATTGCGACTGAAAACACTGCAGCATACTAAAGTATGAAAAAATTCGCTTTCACTCTCATAAGTGAAAAAAATATGACTGTGCTTTTATACTGTTCACAGGATGGTCGATTCCAACACTGCTACCTACATTTTGTATGTGAAAAATTGAGTTCGGTAAATTGGGCCACTCACATGTTTTTCCATTTATATCCTAATCAAATGCAATACAGTAGCATTTTCAGAGCCTTGTTTAATCGCAATAGAAGTGACACCTGTTCATTAACTGTTAAACAATGCTCTTTTGACATGAAAGATCCACAGATATTCAAAACATCAAACAGAGACTCATGTTATAAGGGACAGTCACTTTCATAAGGTCTCTGACTAAAAAAAAACCAAAAAAAAAAAAAAAAACCAACAACAACAAAAACACTCACCTGCATACTGTTCCGTGTGTCGTCTCCCTGAAGTTTGTTTACCTTATCATTTTGGTCTGGCAATTTGAACAACCTGCCATCTTTAGTCAGTTTCTCCTGCGCAGTTCCCTTTTTGGCGGCAAGTCGCAACTTGCTGCTCAAGTCACTATTTAGTGTTTGCATCCACACTATACGTTTGGCGGATGTACTTCTCCACGCTCTTCAGCGTGGAGCCTCCTTCCTGCAGTGCCTGGATAGCACTCTGGATAAGGCGCAGATAGTCCGTGCTGTTGGTGAGGTTCCCCAGGATCTTGGTGTTCGACATGACGGTGCCGCGGACAGCATGCCGGCCACCGCCCCGCGTGCCCGGGGAGAAGTCAGGGTCGCGGTACGACGCGACCCCCTTGTTCATCACCTTCAGGACATTGCCGTCGCGCACGCCACAGCTCCAGTTGCTGCTTGATGAGAGTCTGGTCCAGGCCGCTGTGGCCGTGGCGGACCGCGTGGCAGATGCGCTCCTCATTGGGCCGCTGCTTCTGCTTACGGATCTTGCGTATGGCCTCGAGGATCCACTGTGTATAGTTTTGGGCTCGCCAGGCAGGAATCACTGTCTTTCATCATTCTGCCGCAACATCATACTGTGCTGAGATCTACCCAGAGATGTCCATGATAATCCACTATATATAATCCTCAGAGTTGAGTCATCTTCTCTCTGCAATGAAACCAATGAAGATCATTAAGGTACAAGAATGTTTTGGTAAACACATGTTACTTAATCATCAGTGTTGTGCACTCTCTATGCTCTCCATCACTGCCCAATGCAGCCCTTAGGCTGCGAAAGAGCACTTAATTCTGTGACCTACAATTAACATGACACTAGCATTGCCACCTGCATTTATAGTCATTCAAATCATCTCAAAATATGACAATCCTTTACACTACACAACCTTCTAAAACAGTGACAAACAAAATCGAAACCCTCCAAACTAGCCAAAAGAAACATCAGAGACTGATTGAGAGTACAATATGATTATAGTACTATTTCATAATTTCATGTATTATGCTATGGCAAACAATATCGCATCAATAGCAATTTATGCACAGATATGTCTTTTAATTCACAGACATTGTTCAAAGTCGGATGCATTGAGCTGTATCTGTACGAAGTGTACATTGGGTTCAGGACAAGACTGAAAGTCACTTCTTTAAAAATTTGCAGTTAGTAATGACCTTGATTTGTTGAGGACTTACAGAATTGACAAAATTCCTGAAATCTGCAAATGGAGAAAGTCCCTGCATTTATCAAACTTTAGCCTTTTCTTTTTTTCTCACGAGCCATTAACATCACATGGAAAGATGATGATTGCTCATACAAGTCATAAATCTCACACAAAGCTACGTATGGTAGTTGATAAAATAAGTATTTGTATCAATTCATAAAATCTAAATCACTTTTCCACAAATTCCAGGAAGTGTAGTCTCATGTATGCAGTGATTTATGAGACATCTTCAACTTAAATAGTACAATTGCACTACATTGTAGGGATGTTCTGATTGCAAATCTGTGTTACAGTTTATGACAAATTTTCTCCACATAATACCCACACACTGCACCAACATTGTGCAATGCCACATTTCCAAGTAGCAGCATATTTTCGGGTAGGAAGTGCCAATACTTTGCTTCGCTCCTACGTCGCTAATTGATTGAACACACCCACAGAATAGGCTCATTTCCTCAATACGCCGAATTCCTTCTTGTAGGTGGGGTGTCTACCGACACGCTCCATTCATAATTGCGTCACATATCTCATGTCATCACATCCTCCTTGGATTTGACTGTTTCTTCGCTCCTAACGAACTTCACATGGATGACAGTCGAGCTTCCTGGCACCGCGCCAGCTGCCACTTGCACACGCAAGAAAATATCAAACTTGATTAGAGGCTCTGTCGTTATTTCTGATTACATCACCTGTAGGCAATTTCAGACATCTGTAAAACTGAAGCTAGTGTGATTATCAGCTACTGCTGTTTGGGTATCAGAAAGGTTATCACATCCAATCAGTGATGCCCTCCAACAATCGATAATTTCCTATTTGCAGTCACATACTGACACATCAATGCTCTTACGTATATTTTTATGCCTCAATCTATATAATTTCAAGGTTGAGGTTCTCTTTGCCGAGCACTTCAAACTCTCTGACATTGAGATGGGCATTTGTTATCAGACCATCAAAAAGCACATGTCTTTAAAAAATATTTATGTTTGAAGAAAACAGCATGTTTACCCACTCCCCCCCCCCAGAAAAAAAGTATTTCTAGGATTTCCTTTCTACTTTCTATGTATGAATAAGGCTTCCAAAAGCTGTCTTTGTACAGAATGTATTTGAGATTCATGAGTCAAAATGTAAAATTAGAACTTGGCTAATGCCAGTTTGCCACATTGAATTTAAATGCCATGATGAGAGTGGCCTAAATGAAAGAACCCCCATATATTAATGACTACTATTTCATTAAGTAGGGGGGTATACTATAATCACTTTTATTCAATGACTTTGTATTTAGCTTAAATTCCTACTTGCAGGAAAAGGAATGGCATCTGTGGATTACATTTTTGACACTGCCGACATTTGCAAGGTTTCATCTCTTTTGAGTGATGACAGAGTTTTTCCAGATGTTGTGCTATTTAAGCCCATTTTGTAGTAATTACTCTAATATGTACATTTAATCTAGAGCTTTTATAATAGTCGTAACCCCTATTGCTCGTCCTACTGATTTTACATGCAATACTTATACCAATCTGATTTTTAACCTTGCTGCAATATTCCGGGCCCTGTTGCATAAGAGTTGAGACCAAACATAACTCCGAAAACCAAACACAAGTCTCTGAATACTCAATTCTGATTGGCTGATATCTGATAATATATTTGCTTGTATCTTTTTATGCAACAGGGACCAGGTGTATGCAACATCTATCAATTTGGCTATACTGATGCACATGGGCAACACTCTTGTTTTCAGCGAACAAATTTTGTGGTGACTGCAGTGGAACAGAACTCCCCCACACTGCAAAGGTAATCATTGTTATTCACCCCCACCAACTTGTGGGAGGGGAGGGGGGTGTGGAGGACAAAGAATGGGGGTCAAAATCTAACCCTCCCATTAGCCCCATGAATGCCAGACAATGCCCAAAGAGCAGCATGTTGACAAAGGTTCCAGGTGGAAAAGGGAGAGTGACTGTTAACACTCGCCGCTCTAAGCCCAAAGAAAAATCAAGTCACACAGAAGAGAATCGACATTATGTATTTATGTAACCCTTCTACCACAATAAGCGCGGGCAAATCTTTCAATAATGCGAGGGGTGTAGCAACTGGACCATGTATACACCAAACAAAAGGCTTCTAGATGTTTAGAGCAGGGAGCATTGGCGGGGCACCGATATTAATAGGAGCACAAAGACTTCCAACCCAAGGATACGGCATAAAAAGTAGGAGAGAGAAAGGAGATCAGACAAAACTTTACACTGCAACGCTGGAGTTACATTGTACATCTTGTTAAAAGACCTGAATAGTCAGTCATCTGCTGTTTCAGCAATCGACAATTTGGGTGAATAAGTGTGAATAAATGCCACACAAATCCCATACTCCTTTCCTTTCCTGGCGCTTTGTTATTTTAGCCACAGCTCAAAGGGTGACTCTGTTGTCAACAAAATACAGATGTATTCTCAGCTTCACTGACAATTGATTTCATTGGCGGGTTGTCAATCTGAGGACACACGAAGACTCACTTTTACATAATGCTCCAGATGTATAATAGTAGATTCAATCACTTTCTATCTCTACAATTGATACGATCTTCAGCAAAAGTGCTGACATTACTTCTTCGTGCAAGAATTGCAACTGCATTTTCCACATTTTGTTTTTCTTTCTTTCTTTCTTTCTTTCTTTCTTTGTCATTAGGACTGGTTTTCGCTACAGACCAATTCGGATTGGGTACTGCTTTTTATGGTAATTACCAACGGGGTGGGGGTGCCTAACAAAAGGTAATTTATGCACTCGCATAGCAATGCACCTGGCTAATTGCATAACCCATTGACAATGTTTGTTTTTTTTTATCTTCTTTGGAAGCCCCCCCCAGTTATGGCCACCATAAGTTAGAGAGCTCTGAAATTGGATTCATCTACCGAGTATTGGTACAGTTCTAGATTACATGCAATATGTTCTGCAAAACATGGCAGTCTTACTGAAGCTTTTGGCTTGACATACAGTATGAGAAACAAGGCAATACAGATACTAGAACTACAATGTACTGTCTCAAAGAAGGTACTCATGTACGTACAGATAATTACAGCATATTTTCAAGCATGTATTTTATAAGTACTAGAAAATCTATCTATTCAGCGGCAACTTTGGAACAACAAAAAATATATCAAATATATCAATTTTTTTTTTTTTAATCAATTTTTGATACTCGGCAAACATTTTTTATACAATTTGTACTTTGAATGACTCAAGATAAAGTGCACATACACAAATATGTACATGTGGGACCGAATGACCCACATAAGTACTACACTGTGTAAGAACACCTTTGCCCTTGCATAACAAATAATAATCTTGATGCATATGTGTACTTCAAAATTTAAAAATCATTTCAAAGATAAACCACTTCCTTTAGAATTATACATCAACACTGTTTTCTAAGTTAAACTGTTAGAATGCATATTCACTTATTCACTAGAATTCCCATCGACCCCACAAATTAAAATTAATATCTTAGGCAAATCTTCCATGAAATCTTTAAAATCTATTTTCATATTTTGTTTTGTTTTGCCTTTAGCAAACAATATAATTCACTTGGGCTGACATAGGAAAGGGCAGTTGGCTCGACTGTGAACATGTTCATGTCTTTTTTGTTGCTATCGAGAAAGTTATTGGCCCTTTAGCTACATACTTTTTCTTCTTTAAGTGACTGGTATCTATGGAAGGGAAAATATTTCTCTGCTGCTACAAAAGAAAAATGCATAGCAGAGTATATCATACTCCCTGTTCTATAAACACTTACAACATACAAATGTATGGGAAGATAAAAGCATCTATTAACAAATATTCTGCCACTCTCATAAGAATTAAACCTATTGTACCTCAGTCATGATAAAACACACTCTGAATTACAGCCCAACTACAGTTGTGTATATACTTTAAAAATGTAAAAAAACAAACAAACATATGTCTGAAATACAGATGACATAAGTAAATGATACCGACAAACATTTGTGGTAACCCTAAAGAGTTTTTAAATAATCAAATCCAAGCTTTCTTTCAAATTCATCAGAGCCAAATTAGAAAGCTAAGAAGTATCTTGTTCATGTTCATCATGACTGGACATCTGTACTTGTATTTATGTCATTTCTCTTCAGGAAATATCAATATCTGCCTGATCTCGAAAGCAAAAGTCATAACACTTGGAATCACTATTGTATGATTGATGCATAACCAGGAACTCGTACCAAGTACGATCTACATGTACATTTATATATGACCATTTCTAACAATGCCAATTGACTGCTTTGCAACTTTAATGTTCCAGATTCCCAGAAAACTGCAATTAAGAAATCTGTCTCCGCTGAGATGCATCGAGAATAAATTGTTTTGATGGGACTCTCCGTTCATATACACGTACACATGTACAGGGTGTACGTAGGCCTGGAAGGACACACTCGCAATTACCCAATCATGTCTGCCTAATTACCGCATGCTACAACTGTAGAAGATCCACGAGGCCACACCAGAGGAATTCATATTTTCTGATGGCAATACGATCAAAGAAAAAAAGAATGAGTGTGCATATCAAACCACCACAGTTTTCCTTTTTTTTTTCTTAATTTTTATAGCAGAAAATGGAAAGCATACTGCGACAATGTATCTGACATTAACATTAATACCTGATGCTCTATGCTCATCTTCATACACATATCATCCCGAAGGTCATATACACACAACATCACAAATGTGTTCCCACTGGCTTAACCCACTGAAGACTAGTCCCAAGTATTGACCGATTCGGGTTCGTTGAGGGCAGCAGACATTTTACGGCACAGGGCGCAGCCATAGTGGGTGTATCAGCCGACCCCCCCTGCTCTCCCCCACCCCGGGGAAACATGTTTATCACGCACTTGTAACAAAGGTTCGCGCACTAAGCAAGCATTCGCGCACTCAGTACGAGACGCCTATTGGCTAAAGCAGTTTTTCATTCTGCGCGCGTGCTAATGTACGGAGAGGGGTGGGGGAGTGCGGAGGGGGGGTCGGCTGATACACCTACTATGGCTGCGCCCATGCCAAAAATACACATAGCGCGACACAGAATCGGTCAATACTCCAGGAGGTCTCTATGGGAAACATGTGTTAAATAGCAAAATCAGCTCATCCTCAACGGGTTAATCTGGCCTGCGTAGGTCAGGTATCTGAGTAATGTCAGAACAAATTTCCTCATATTTCACTAGCCATACTGTGAGATCTGATTGTCTTGGAAAAGCAGACTCTTATGTATACTACAATGTATGTGCATGTACAGCAGCAACTACCCAGGACAGGACTGCTGATTCATTTTCTACTCATTTTAATTGCTCTATTTGTCAAGCAGAGCAGAAATTTATTCTCCAATGACAGCCACACATTTGCAGCCAGATTTCATGTACCTGGCCAATTTTTTTTTATGCAGGTTCAGCAAAAGACACCAACCCCTTTTCACTTCTTATGTTTTTAAAACATAGTTTACACATCATGAACATCACCAAAAAATTGATTAATTCTATTCACTGTACTTGCAGGGGAAAGCATTCTATAGTTTAGAAGGACCAAACGTGTAACTGGGTTTTAATGGGAAAACAATTCAAACAAAACAAAACTTTCAATGCATTTTAAAAGTTACGTGCTTGAAAAAAATTATGCACTTTGAAAGTGATCATGAGAATTTTGATGTAAGTTCTACAGTCCCACACATCCTTATTTGTGTTTGGTTCATGAACGTACAATTGTGTACATGTATATTGTTATTAGAGGTATTTTACAAGACAAGCTGTCTTTGTTAAAATAATCCACAGTAATTAGTAGCAGGGTTTTGTTTTTTTTTTTCTACACAAGCAACAGTGTGAAATAGTTTCTTGCCAAGTAAATGACTGCTGCATGATACATTGCATATTAATCTATTTCGGTCAAAGGACAACACTCAAGCAGAGAAATAATGATATTCATCTGCTTATCGCAATTGCACGATAAATCTATAGTTCCCTGCTCAGGGATTACTGTACTACATACAAATTGTAGTACACATACAAGGCTGATCTGAGTCCCAAGATTTTACGCTATGCATTTAGCTTATATACAACAGTCAAGATCATATGAATTTTGATGCGCATAATATCCTGCTGATGAAGAGAGGTACTCTGCTTTAGAACACGGCACTTCTATTATTGCTGTGAGACTACCAATATCCTTTCACACACATTAGTACACAATAGGCTCAGTAGGCTTCACTGATTTAATACACTGATACCCATAGAGACTTCACACTTCATTGTACAGCCATGCATACATGCACAGGCTGCAAGCTGACAGGGTACAGCGACCAGCACAGCAGGCTGGATCTATTAACAATGCCAGGTCATTTGAACGATAGCAGGTAAACATCATCACTCAAAGGCACTAGCGCTAAATGGTCAGGCAGTAATGACTAAACCAAATAAAAAGTGCCTCCAAGGTCATAGATAATTCACTGAAATCAACGCTACAATCACTCCTGATCATTACATGCACCAAGCGCCAACAAGCCTTGCACAGACTCCCTAAGATTCATGTAATTAGCCACAGCATGTTGGGGCCATCTGTGACTGTGCATGAGGAGTACACAGAAATGCCGCTCAGGCATTCCACTTATTATACACATGACATATTGAACTGTGCGGAATTTGTAACATGAACAGAGTGAACATTACACAAACATGTGAGCTACGACCCAGGATAATCGCATCCAGCATATGCCTCACATCCCACACACACTAGTTCACAAAAAAAGGCCTGCAGCTATGCACGGAGCACATTACGAACAGCTTTGTGAAAAATCATAAACGTGTCAGAAATCACTCATATGTGTATACAATACCTTCCAGTAACTTGTTGTCATGTAACACTCACATTCACTCCTGTATGGCATCCATTGCAGTTAGCAGTTAATACGTTTGTGTACTCTGACCCTATGTGTGAAACAAAGGTCACGTTTGCATTTACTGCTGTCTGCTGCCAGCAACTCTCTCCCACAACTGTGTGTGTGTATGCATTACACACACGGTGTGTGTGTCGGTACAAGTGTGTGAGTGTGAGAGTGTGTGCTATGTAAATGTGAGCGATGTGTATAACTGTCACTACCTTGAAATGCCCACACACAAACTGTATGCACTCAACCAATACAAGGGTACACCAGGCTCACATTGCTCCAATAATAGTACACTTCTCTTGCACTGGAGTGCAGCTTGTCTGTGGTTTCAGGGGGAACACTTCCGATTTTGTCACTGAAGACCAGTGGGTGATTGGGGCATTGGCTGCTGTGACTGAGCACACTGGGCCCCTGGGTACAGCCACAGTGGTGAGGTATAGTCAACAAAGCGGGGTAGTGGAGAGAACAAATGAATGTTTAACAAAAAAAGGGGGAAAAGGATACAAAAGCCAGTGAGAAAGTCAGCCACATGAGGAGACTGTGGTGTGTATACGAATGGGGTAAAATCAGTTCATCGCAATGGAAAGGGGGGGGGGGGGGGGGAGTTGGCGGGGAACTGACAGAAATGAAACTGCATTAATCCCCCCCCCCCCCTCCCCCATTGATTTACCCACTTTTCGGCAAAGTCAATCAATCACTGAATAGAATATGACAGCACTGATGGAAGTGTCAGAATCTGTTACCAATAAAATTAATTTGCATTAACATACCACGTGACTGTGTTTATGACATCAAACACACGACAATCAAAATGGTCACCTTCAGAAAAAACATGGCACTAGCACTTGACTTTACAGGAATATCATGACGATGCGATCTTTTACACTAAAACTCCCTGCAGGATATCTTCGCAGCATGTATGATAATGAACTGAAACATATTGACCAAAGAAGACCAAGGACCACTTTTTATTTCATCCTAAACTAATTTTAGATCTACTAACTGTAAAAGTGGATATTTTTGAGTAATTTTTCACACTCGGTCGAGTTAGATAAATTTCCTGTGTTTTTAATTCCGAGGGATGAAGACATCAATTACTGGAACATATGGCAAGCAAAAATATTGGCATGCTTTTATTTCCCCGCTAGTTTGTGGTTGTGCAAAATGCAAAAAATTTTCCACACTGCGACAATTTCCACTCATACAATATGTGCGCACTGAATATTCATGAAAAGAGCCATAATGCAAGATCTAGAAAACAATGACACCAGTATTGATGTTCAGTTTCTTCTCTTTTTTTTGGGGGGGGGGGGCGAGGGAGAAATAAATTCTGATATGACTCACTACAGACAGATACATTTCTTACCTTGAAAACTGGTGTAACAATGGGAAATAATACCTGTGAAATTTTAGAAATCTTTTGTTCTCTTTCGAATAATCAATTAATGGTCTACTAGAGAAGATATAGGATAACTACTTGCAAATTCTTTACGTACTCATAAATTAAATGCATCTCTCGACAATATTTTAGTCATTATTTCAGTAATCCTTTCACTCTCCTCTCATAAGAACAGAGGAGAGTCCCAATATCTGCTCTCTACCTCCCTACCTCTCTCTCTCTTTCTCTCTCCATTTCTTTGAGGAACTTGTATTAAACTGTTCGACACATTGGTTTACAAATTGCCTTTTCAAAGTCACCAGAACTTGATTCATATAGGCCTATGTAGCTACAAGATCGATTTGAAGAAAATAAAATCTGAAACTGTGACGTATGAGCAAACAACTCAACAGAAATCTCAAGCAATATCTACTCTATAAATAATGATAAAGATAATAATGATGATGATAATAATAATAATAATACACGTATTATGTTCATTATTATTATTATTGTTATCATTATCATTATCATATCATTATCATTATTTGCTGTAATTATTTTCATTATCACAAGAAGAAGATGAAAATAAGAAGGAAAAAGAAGAACAATTACACAGTGATAATAGTCATAACGTCTTCACCACTTGAATATTCGGAAATCTGCTGGTTACTCAAAAGAAGCTTTTATAGGCAGAGGTTTGAGATGTCACTTGTCTTGTTAGTTACACGGTTATACATGTACATGATGTTACCAAGTTCAAATTTTCCACAAAAAAAAATTATATATATATATATATATATATATATATATATATATAGCCTCTATGACTCTATCAAAATTATATTCAGTACCATATTCTTTAGCATCTCTCATAACAGTAAGAGTACCCAATGAAAAGTAACTAAGGAAATAATACTTCTGGTCATCTACTCAGAGAAGAACATTAGCACTTTGGAACAGATGCTGACTATCAAACTATTTGATAGCATGTTACATGATGCACTGGTACTGACATTGAAATGATCATGAATCCTATAAAGCAGTAGGACAAATGAAGATAAGATTCCTAGTGACTGGTGCTTTCATTTGGAAAGTCACTTTTTTTAAAGATGATTTCTAATTAAATTTAAAAAAAAAACTTACATATTGCCTTTCCACAGTTGAAAAGAATCTGATTTATATCCTCATGAGATGATGTTTTAACTATTATGTGGCACAATGGGATATCCCTTATGCTTCATTAGACCACAGAAATGGGACTTTCCCATCTCCCTGATTAGATGGTTTTAGTGCTCAATGATGAATTTAAAAAATTGTTGCATTTCATAAAATTGCATTTAATTGATTCTCTAATTCATCATTATGCCACCTAACATATCTTTATTTTTTTTGAAGAAAAAAAAAAGAAGAAAGAAATTGACTCATGGGACTTTGTATATTGATATGGGGTTGCTAAAACATGTCCACATTTGCTCAAGACAAATTGTGGTTAAGAATACACTGGCATTTTGAGAAACTGCAGTGTATTCTGTAGTGGAAACTTGCATAGTGTATGCTGGTGCATTGTGGCATGGCCACACCGAGACATTCAGCTGGGCGAGTATATGAAGATCGCCCTCTCTTGGCAAATGACAGGTTTCTTCTGTAAGTCTAGGGCTTCAACCCAGATCAGCCTCCTACATTTTTTCCCCTGTATGTATGTCACTGACACTTTAAAAATCACACACTATTATATGCTTTACAAGTTCAAGAAAACTCATCAAATCCAAGAACATGAGAAAATCTCTAAAAGAGTAACTGAACACATAAAAAAAACTGTGTGTGTCTAACACTCTGTTTTCCCCAAATGTATAATGCAATACTAACTCAGGATTGCAAACAGTTCTCTTATGCCTACTGTATGAAAGGAATGAAATGATGAAGTTTGTTTGTTTGTTTGTTTTTTAAGTCATGCTATTGCAACATACATTTAGATACAAAAACTTGACATAACTGGTAAAGTTACAACTACCTGTATGTGTCCCCACCCACACTTGTCGCTTCTACCAATCATAACTGATTCTTTTTCTGTTTAATAATATCACATATATCAAGAATTTTTCTTCATCACATGACATATAAAATGGCATGGTTCACTTGCATCATGTCCAGCCCAGCCAAATTAACGCAAAGAAAGAGCAAACATCTTAGCACAGTTCACAGAAAGCAAAATTTTGGCCTTCGGCACTTGCCCTGCAACCCTAGCAAAGTTAAGTACATCATTCCGCAGTGACATACACAATTTTCTTGTTCTGCTGTCTCATCTGTAAATACAATGCATAAGGGCAGTTACACTGTAGCACATACAGTATCTCTCTTTGGGAAACAGTAGAAATGCTTTGGTGATTAGGACACCACTGACATCAGCTATCAAAGATAAAGAATGTCATATGAATTCTAGATTCCTCTTTATCACGTGCACTCAACAGATGCTTGTTTTGCACAGACACACGTCTTGCTGTGATAATTCATGAAATGCTGCTTGATCAGGAATATGAAAGATGGTAGAAAATATATCAAGAACTCTTTTTAAACTGTGGTGGCTTAATTTAACAAGATAATAAACTTTGTGGACTGAGCCATAAGACAATGTTCAAATGCATGGGAATATGCTTTCAAGGGCAATTCCAAGTTTAGTAACATTACATTTAAGCAAATTTACATACATTGTACAATGTGTATTTATTTTTACTACTAAATCACCACTTATTCCTTTCAAGTCAAAATCATGTAAAAAACATGTTCATCCTTCCCAGGTTTATGATATAGAAAAGAATGAATACAATTCAACAAATATTAGAGTTGCCATAGCAACTTAAAAGGTTAGTTAGTAATGTCAAAAAAGGACATGACCAAAGAAAAAAAAATCAATGTCTTGTGACAAAAAGTTTGCAAAAGTGTTAAGTTACTACAAACATAGTGTAGCATTGATTTCAAGTACTGTATCATGACAAATGTTTCCGCAAATACTTTTAGCTAGACCCCCAAAAGCACGGTTAGTAACATCAAAATTTGTCCAGAGTGATTTTAATAACTTTCATAGGCTAACTGAAACTTACAGTTTGTAAAACGTAATGGGGGAAAACCAGCAATATACTGAAAAAGAGGTGTACTTGGATGTGAAGTCTACATATTCTCTATGGATGCTTGAGATTGTAATTCAGGTCTCTTTACCCTAAAGGAAGTAACAGTTAAAAAATGATTTCTTCTTGTGTGTGTTGGTTTTTTTTTTCAGCAGCTGAGCACTACATTATCAGAATCAGAAGTGAAATGCACAAGTGCATGTGAAGAACATGCCAATGACACTGTGTTTCCACTTCAGCTCTAGGAATTCCAACTGAGGTATCATGTGAATTGCTGGGGAGCACTGACAGTAAAATTGCTCTTTCGGCTATAGAATTTATTCAAAACCACTATGACCACACCCAAACATAAACTGTTTTGTATGAAAGTGCTCTAAGTTTATGCAACAGTTTTGTTGTCAGAACACTACCTTTGTGATGTTTTCGTCTGATTATCAAGAGTCCTGTCAAAAACACCTGCCTTATAGGCCGTGTTTATACTTCCCCTTTTTGGGTCAAAATCAGCATTTTGATACACGTTTAGTTAAAAACACGATTGCATCCTTTCTCACTTTGATATAAACGCCGTTTCAAAACGTTTCAAAACGTTTCAAAACGCACAAATATGTGCGTTTAGGATCTGCGTTTCTGAGTAATCACGTTTCATGGGGAGGCATAAACGCAAACCACATATACATGTAAACACGTTTAAATGATGTCATCTCCATCGCCTGTCCGGTTCATGTACAGTATAAATGCGCGCACCAGGCCACGGCAGCCAACCTTTCGATTACTGTACTTTGCAATGTACAATCTGTAAGTGTTAATCCCTAAAGCTCTCTGTTGGTACATGTTCCACACTATGCACTGTACGTACACAGACACGTGCATGAAGAGCCACTACCATACAATCCGATTTTATCAACAATGTGTCGATAAAATCAATACTCGTGTTTCCTATCATTGTCTACAGTCCATACATACAGATGTACTATGTGTATTAGTAAAATAATCGAAATTATATTAGACATGCTACGGAACGTGAACAATCCACACACTCATTCCAGAACTTCCGAAAAAGCACGCGCCCCAATTTGACCTTCCTCTGCTGAGGTCAACGAAGCTATTGTAAATGCTCTTTCCAAGCTCGAAGAAAGTGAGCATAAACAGTGCTCCCGTGAATACGTTTTGAATCAGCCTTTTGAATCGGCGTTTCAAAATGCTGATTCTGCCTTCGCATATTGAGCATAAACACACCCTAAATTCTCTGTGGGTTTCATATGTTATTTTTGCAAACTCTACTAGGACAGAAAATAATGGTCACATAAGAAACAACTCAGTTAAAATTCAATATTTAGGAAACTAATTTGTTTGCAGCTACAATTGTACATAGGACCATAACATGTGTACAATATACAACCGGTACATATAAACACTTTCCTGCCAACTCACTTCTCCTTTGTGTATAATTGCATTTGGAAGTTGATTTTCATTGCTCTATCATTTAAAATCAATGAATGGCCAGTATACCCAAGTGAAACAACTTTTCAAATGAGGGACTTGATACTTTTTAAGTTTATCAATTTTCTAAAGATTGTTTTCCCCTATTACTTTTGTCGCATATTGGATACATTTGTAAAGATATTATGCAAATTTAGTCAGAAAGAACGGCAACTCATGATGAGTTTGGTAATTCATCACATAATTGGAGGCAGATGTTTGTTTTGCCTGAAATTCAAAAGGGGATAATACAACTATCTTCTACAGCAAGAAAAAAAAAAAAATCCAATTGCCCCATTCCATCTCATCAAATATTGTAATGTACATTATAACTTTTCAATGTGGAATACAATGAGGATCGGGCATTGACAGATGTTGTGTGTGCAAGTACAATGTACAGTTGTAATGTGTCCCAAACAGATGACAGACCCAGAGAGAAAATATGTACAGTTGTACCAACATTTTGTTTTGTTTTGTTTTGTTATGTGATAATAATTCTACAGCAGCTGCAAACGTAATAACAACTTAGCAATAATTAGTCAAATACACAGACCATTATTGAACTTGTACACTTGTAGAATCTTCATCTTGTACAGAAATATACAGTAGCCATGAAAATCTAGATACCATAAAAATTATAGAGACCAGTTGTCATTACCTCAAAACATACCCCTTGATTTGCATATGATAAATTAATTAACATTATGAAAAGCACATTTGGTCATTTAATAAGTTACTGACTGAACATGTATTTGTTTATATTTCTCAAGAGAAATTCTACACTTAAAAGAAAAAGTAAATCATTGCCAAATAGGTACCAAGTAACACCCAATTTGTGCGGAAGATTTTTTTTTCTTTATGCATTTATTTGGAAAAAAAAAGGGAAAAGTACCTTTAGTTATAATTCCAATAACTGATGATTCACAGGAAAGTAACAACCTCTAACTAGACTTTAAATCCTGTATCTTAAAAAGCTGCATTTCTGTCTGGCATTGTAGCATGACCAAACTTGCCTACATGGTAATTTTGTTTTGATTTTGAGTGAGCATCCCTATTAAAATCAAGCCCTGAGTAAAGAAGAAAGAATGACCCTGATATCAAGATTAGAGATACTGGTGATATCAAATGCTTGCAGCTGCTCCGATGACACCCACTGAACGATTGGGAAAAAAAAAATCACAGTCACATAAATGTCAGTAAGTCATAAGATATGATACTTTACAGGACCATTGAAATACTACGCAAAACAAGCAGTTTTTGTGTTATCTTGAATGTGATGTTGATTACTTGTATAAACATTGATATACAATGTGTACAAGAAGGTGTAGGTATCGAATGCCAATTATGCCAAGCTATTCCTGCGTAACAAAACTCGTCATAAACAATCTACTACTGCAAATCCCCTAGACAGGAATGTTTACATACCTTAGAATATATGCATGTAATCTTTATTAGTGTGTGTGTGTGTGTGTGTGTGTGCGCGCTTGTTTGTGTGTGTGTGTCTACATGTATAAAACAAAGAATAAACAAAATAATGATTTTCTATGTGCACAATATTGCATTCACACTAGTAATAGAGCTTTATCATTGTACAAACAGGATGGCAAGAACAATTTCCAAAACATTCAAACTGCTGTACACTGAATATTTTTTGGCACCTACAGTGTACATGTACAAATGTTACATTAATAGTAGTCCTATACAAGAGTACACTGTAGGTCTGACCTTTGATACAACATTTTCAGACGAAAACAACAGACAAACCTATTCCTTACATACTACAGTGTACAAGCTCTACAAGTAAGCATGGCCAGGGCCCCATTTCATAAAAGATGTTAGGATAGCAACTCTTGCTGGAATGGCAACTTTCCACAGCAGCGGCCAATTCACGAAATTGGATTCTTGTCATTACTATGACAATTACCAATCCAGCAAGAGTTGCTATCATATCCACTTTTCATGAAATGGGGTCCAGAAGCCCACATTCCACTGAACAAAACTGCATCAACAGCTAACAGGTTGAAGAATGGTAAATGTATGTAGGTCATGTGACTGTGCATTAATTTTATGCAACATGCACTCAGTGTAGCAGTCACACACCACAGTACACTAAAAAAAGTCCATAAACAGCACGCTCGACCACTATGCACAATATATCATTGTCAACATGTCACTACATCGCAGAAAGCAATGGTAGAATTTCCATCACAACGAACACCAAGTAGCAATCTATAAATTTTTTTCTGTAAAATTTGCTGCTGTCAGTCAATTAAAGATCCAAAATGCGTACAACTTTTGAGTTCAACAGATGGATATGGATAGTCCCACCTATAGGATGCAGAATGGTGAAACCCAAATGACTGCATTCACAACTAACTGTCACATTTTAAAAATTTTAAAGCAGACAGTGTGTTCAAGAGTAGACCTGTCATAAAGCCCAAATATAAGTCAATGTACTGTGTAGGTCTGTACAGTGTATATTGCATTGCCATGTGTCAGCCAAAACAAAGACGATAGGACCTAGCCTGTCAGATAGGGTCAAGTGTTCAGAATTCACACAGGAAAATAACACATTAAAAAAAAAACCCACATCAAGGTTCGACCTCCCGTGCCAAAATTCGACCACACGCAAAAGCATAGGTTTTACATGCAGCTGGCGGTAAAATTTTGGATGGCACTATGTCTATGGTTGAATTTTAAGGAATTATTTTGGTGGGCTACTACTGTTTAAACAAAAATCAATGGATGATTGGGTCTTTGTGTCAGGTACCACTGACCAGTTATCCCACAAAGCCAAGAAAGGTGATGTCGTTGAGTTTGCGATAGTATGGTTGGGTGTCCAGTACATCGACACCCTAATGTTTTTCTATTTAATAGAAAATTAAAATATCTAACAATTTGCCTGAAATTTTGCTCACATATAAAGAAAATACTCTTAATAGTCTTAATTCACAAGCGTGCATTAAAATGTGATTTGCAATGCGATAACTGCTTTGAATGCGTGGGGTGTTATTTTGACACACTCTGCTGTGCACACCATAATTTTGAAACCAACACCCCTACCCTAGGCTCTACTGACAAAACTGTACGTGTGAAATGCACGTAATGCTTTTCCAATGTGCATTTATAATCTAGAGTATCATTGTTTGGCTGTTGATCTTGTTTATTATCACTAATCAGGTTTTTCAGTAATATTTGGACATCTTCAAATCCCCTGCGAAGAATGCAAAACCACTGCATGCACGTAGTCTCGTGCGTGAATGTTTGTTCTGTACGCGCAATACTATAGAGTAAAATATCCCGTTTGCGGCAGTTTAAGCATTGTTAAGGGTTTTTCCAACTTGTAAACAAATCCGGCAAATTATTTTCAACCATTTCATATATCATAGACAAGATTATTCATGAACGCAATTGTTTTCATAAAAGAAATTTACCATTGACCAACGCAGTTTTCATGATTTACCAGGGCAAAACCCGGCACAATTTTCACCGATAAGGGCGATATGCGACGTAGTATTTCTGCTTGCGGCACGATGTACCATCCCTATGCAATTCGCGCGTGCTCCGCGATCTTTAGCTGAACGCCTTCACATGTCTCGCGAACATTGCGTAAGCGCCAATTCCCATTGCAAAAGCACGTGAAAATAGCGGGCGTACATGCATTGGCCGCAAACAAGATCGCAATTCTGGCGGTGTTGTTGATGTCTTTCTCGTGTTTTTCTGAATTTTTTCGATGGTAACGTCCACTTTCCGAACAAAAATGGCGGCCTACATCGGCTCGCGAAAGTTCTATTTGATGTGAGGATATGTTTTCAAAATCCACGAGCATCGGGAAAACGACAAAAAATCAAGTTTCTTGGACCATTATTTCTTAATTGTTATGTTAAGAAGTAACGAAAATTTTATTTTGGATGCGATATGTTGTCATTTAGGTGAGAAAATTTCACTTTCGTCAGAGATCGTGCCCATTTTATCGGTTGGTTTTTGTTGATTGCTAGTGTGTTAGTATATGTGTAATGTGCATGTAACAGTGCAATGCTGTGTTTAGCGGTATATTACCGTGTATGTTGTACCTGCCGCGAACGGCTGCACGGCCGCTTACTGCCGCAGTTACTCTCAGTTCGGGAAACCCACTCACAAGGGGGGCCCCTCCTTATAAGTAACCCGTCCCCCTTATAAGTAACCCCGTCCCCCTTATAAGTAACCCCCGGGGCACCCCTTATAAGGAGTCTCCACGCTTTTTTGCAATGCAACGCGAAAATGAAAGGACTGCGGCAATTCGCTTGATTATGTCCATAAAGCTTCACAAGTTTCCTAGTTACTCACGAAATTTGAGCAAAATCGGTTTGAGGCATCATATCTAAAATCATGGATTTAAATGCGATGTCAAACGACCCATGCGAATGCTGTAATGCGAGCGATTACTGGCGCGAGTGTCGCCAGGCGCGGCGGCGCGGCAATGCTTGAGTGCAGACGTGGCGACATCTAGTCGCCACGTCTGCACTCAAGCATTGCCGCGCCGCCGCGCCTGGCGACACTCGCGCCAGTAATCGCTCGCATTACAGCATTCGCATGGGTCGTTTGACATCGCATTTAAATCCATGATTTTAGATATGATGCCTCAAACCGATTTTGCTCAAATTTCGTGAGTAACTAGGAAACTTGTGAAGCTTTATGGACATAATCAAGCGAATTGCCGCAGTCCTTTCATTTTCGCGTTGCATTGCAAAAAAGCGTGGAGACTCCTTATAAGGGGTGCCCCGGGGGTTACTTATAAGGGGGACGGGTTACTTATAAGGAGGGGCCCCCCTTGTGAGTGGGTTTCCCGAACTGCTCTAGAGGGGTGTCAATACTGTCGGTTTCAATGTATAGTGTCGATGTGTTGGACACCTACCATGTATATCACAGAAAAATGTTAGACTCTACAAATTACAATATTTACAATTTTAGAATTTCAAATTAATGTTAGAGTAGAATCTGTATCACATCAGTGTCATCAGCCTAAAACAGGCTGGAGCTCTGACACTGCCTCTGATTCAACATACAAAGTCTTGCGTTCGTTACTTTCAGATTCAATACCTTTACCCATTTATAAGGCCTCTAACCTGTTACTAGATCTCATTTGTCTACAAACAAATGTACCCACTGCCACTGGCACTGAGCTGCACTGGGTATTGGAAAGTCAAGGTCGAGTGTCAGTGCAGTAGGCCCTACATCGCATCAGTGCCAGTGCAATGCCAATAATACAGTGCAGTGCCTCTGGCAGTGATGTCTTGCAACTCGAGCAAGCAAGCAGAAGCATCTAACAATTTTACGCAATTTGCAAATTCCCTCTTCACAACATTACAGTCCAATGTACAACAATCTGCCTATTAATTTTACGCCGATCACTAAACATAATTCAAACATCATGTTCGTGCGAAACCTCTCAGGCTTAACGTTACTTAGCTTAGTTGAGTGACATGACTTCACCAATCAATATGGCGGACTACTACACAGTGAAACACATACGAGGCCTCTTTCTAGGCAGTAGGTCTACACATTTAACGCGAGACAATGATATCGTGTTGTGTTTAATCGATGTCCATCTTTCATCATCAACTAATCTAAATGTGAGTCTAGGGCCTATCACATAACCACTCGTGACATCCTAAAGCACTATCGGGTTTTTATAGGCGTAATTCAATGACACGTTTTAACGACCTTTGAAAACCTGATATCCACCCTAGAGATAGGGAAATTATCACTGCTGTGCGAAAAAAACAAAGCAGCGAAACGCAACGGTTCGCTGAGTTGTGAATGACTGAAAATTGCACTTACATTTTGGCTATTGTTTTATGGATGTGCGTGACCTCGGACACCCTTTGTAAGATTCCCTCTGTTTATTCATACAGTTTTGGTCAGATAACAAACTTTCCAACGAGAGTATCAACATCCACACGACGGCAATCAAGCATGAAAAAGTGATGCGATAATCAATCCCAGTTCACCAACTCTTCCTGACATTATTCACTTGTGTCCTGCCTGAGAGCTGCTGCTGTGCGAAAATATATTAGGATGTAGGTTGGGAGAATTTGTCAACATGACTTGAACATGAGAGAAAGAGCACTCCTATCTAGAGTTCACATGACAAATCAGTATCAAGTAGGCATTACATGATTTCATCTGTAACCTTTCAGTTTAGAAAATTGTTGAAGATCTATTCATAACTTTTCTTTCTCTCACCAATATGAGATGAAAGATACCCCTTGAATCGATATTCTCCCTACATCAATGGATACCACCATTCCAAGTAACGGGTAATCCGATTGGTCATTTGCCAATTACTCGTCGTGTTGATTGGATAAGGTGATAAGGTTGCGCACTCGCCAGCCTTGTTTCATTCATAATTTGCTTGACACGGGTCCACTGCACGGACGGGTCTAGCTTGAAATTTGGAACACGTTCGTATTGACCACTGGTAATGACCACAATACCTCATTTCGGGGATCGATAACAGAATTCATTAGACTTTAGAGACAAAAGTGATTTATGGACACAGAAAAACAGCTTTCTAACAGTGTGGAGGTAAACAAATATAGAGAAAACCTTTGTGGCAGTAATGTCGCTGAGTGGCTGTCCAATATTTCCGGAAACAGCAGCAGCAGCAGCAACAACAACAACCCGGAACACTCAATGACTAAATGAATATCATATAGAATTTATGGCATAGTTTATTCAGATTTGTACACACTGAAAAGTTCTTTATTTTTGTTTTGTTTTTTCCCAGAATGAAATTTAAAGTGCGAAACTAACTAAAGCCGCGTAAAGGAACATTCGTGAAGTCAAGTTTTGATGGCTAGTAGGGCCTACAAGTCATTACGTACAAGTATCCGAAAAACGCTATGTATAGTGCAATATGAAAGGGATGCATTTGTTACCAGCAAAGAGCACGGGATGTATATGTGGAGGTGGATGTTATGGTAGTAGATGATTAATAGGGCCTACATATTTTAAAGGCATGCATAATTTACCATTTGCAGAGGAAACAAAAACCCAGCTTTAGTGCTTCAAAATTGTTATACTATGTGAGCTAGGGATAGAAACCACCAATCCAACATTAAGTACATGTATAATGAAATATACAAAATTTGAACAATAGTCATAATAAAATTGTTTCTAGACTAAACTTACAAGTATTGTTTATTGCAAAAAAAATAGTGATATCTCCTTATATCTTAGGTTTTACTGTGAAATTTTTATATGGTAGGATTTTTGTAATACAACTGACCCGCACATACCATGCATCAATGTGATAACTTGAACATTTTTAAATCACTGCTCCCAATGGTAAACAATACCTTTAGAGGGATGGTACAGTTTCGGTTGAGATGGACTTCATGTTTCGAACGTTTTTTTTTATGTTGATTTTTTTTAAAGATAATGAGAAAGTTAGTATAACCATTGAAATAATGAAAGAGCATATAATTCTAAGAGGAATTCAAAGTTTATTTGATGAAAATTGGTTCTGAAATGGCCGAAATATCTAAAACAAAGCAAAGGTGGGACCTAATAAGATCGCTTTGTTTTTTGATATCTCAGCCATTTCAAAACCGATTTTCATCAAATAAACTTTTAATTCCTCTTAGAATTGTATATGCTATATTATGGTAACCACTGTGAAGGAATACAAGATGATGGACTGGTACGGCAGAACAGTATGATATCTTCAGTCTCACTTGCCGTTCCCACCAAATAACAGCATTGGTCGCAAACATAAGATAAAATTAGGTGAAGATGTCGACAATTCCCAACTGTCGATCCCACGCATTCATTTTTGCGCAGAAATACTGTACCTCAAATCCGGTGCGGTTATTAATCTATCTATAACAGCAAACCTTTCCCCGTGAACGTCAACAATATCATAATAGTTCAGTCATTCGACAAAACACGACCTCGATGATACAGGTTTTTCTTTTAGATTCCATGACAGAAAATTAGATTTAGTGAGGTCTGAGGATTTGTTGGTATGGTCAACGGTCATTGTGATGAGGGCATGGCATCAATCACCAAGATTTTCTTCCTTTTTTTTTTTTTTTTCTTTTTGCTCATCTTCGCGGTTCGCGCCCTCATGATAAGAAACACGAAGCATGTGCAGCAATCACGCATGGTTGGTGGTCAGGAGTGTTGACTCCGTGTCACAAAATGTTATGATTTCTGTGGTTGATGGCTGTCCGCCGTGACGAGGGCAACTTCCGGTGGTGTCAGCAACAAGTCCGCGGGAGAACATCAGCATGGGAGAGCCAGGAGCATTCGGGAATGGGGAATTCCCTATACGTTTGCCTTTGCGAGACCCGAAAAGGCCGACTTTCTGGAATGACGGAGAATGATGCGGAGCGTTCTGCTGATTAGCAGATTGTCCATATTGATTGAGGCTTTGAAGGAGGAAAAGGAATGCCAAGTAGGCTATAGTGGGTCAGCATCTTACGGCTCGAAGGGGAATATAGGATAGATCCTAATCAGTGACACCAAGACAAATGCCGTGATAAGAGTCCGCGA
Source organism: Diadema antillarum (assembly GCF_040938485.1). NCBI lineage: Eukaryota > Metazoa > Echinodermata > Echinoidea > Diadematoida > Diadematidae > Diadema > Diadema antillarum. Next base: position 192,144 of record NW_027272451.1, read on the forward strand.
CCAGTTGAGATCTGCGGGTTCCTGCACGGATTACTGAGTCCAGCAGGGAGGTGAGACGAACTCTCACCTCCCAGGGAGACCCAGGTACACCAGTGCTTCTCAATTAACGTTCTCTAACCCGAGGACCACTTTAGCTCATGCAATTTATTTATTTATTTATTTATTTATTTATTTATCTATTTGGGGGCAGAAGATCGACAAAGGATCTATTTTAATTCAATTTTCGGCCCACAGCGTGGCCCACCAGTGGCCGCATCAGGGCCCACCCTGTTGAGAAGCAATTCTCTTGTGAAGACTCATACAGGACACCAGTGCCGTATTGTGGAAGTGCGCCCTCACACAGTCACGCAGACTGGCGAAACATGATAGTGGTGAAGATATCAAAAATTGGTCGAGATGCTCACATTCGGCGGAGAGTATAAAATTTTGCATAAAGGGGTATTTGGGGGGCGCTGATTTTAATAAAAAAAAGTGAATTGATGTTTCTGTTATCATTATAATTCAACGGAAGCGAGGGTGTTATTTTTTTAAGTGTTTTTTTTTGTTATTATTTAGCATTGTCATAACTAATTACATAATATATTCATTGTCCTGGATAGGTTTGGCAAAAGAAAACATGCAATAAAGAAGGATTCACACCTAGATTTTTGAAGCTTTAATATTGTTGATCCATATGTATAGCATTAAGTTTTTATTAATTTTGATTACCAAGTTTTGGGCAGAAGATAAAGTCAAGAGGCAAACAGTGCACTGATGTCTATGAATTACGCAGTGCAACCCCATAGGAGATACAGGGCCTATAATGGTCCCGTGCGATTAAAAGAAAAATCACTGTTGTTTAGTAATCTAAACTTCTTTTAGCTATCATTGCCTCAAGTTGCCTCACACAACTTGTTATGTTTTTTATGCCTCCGCCACGTAGTGGTGCCGGAGGCATTATGTTTTCGGGTTGTCCGTCCTTCCGTCCGTCCGTAATGAATTTTGTGGACAGCGTAACTAAAAAACCTTTTGAGGTATCCTAATGGAACTTGGCATGTATGTGCATTAGGGGGTAAAGTTATGCCTATCAACTTTTGGGTGCACATGCTCAAGGTCAAAGGTCAAAAGGTCAAGGTCACTATGCTCAAAATTTCACTATTTCCCCCATATCTATGCAATGCCTGAAGATACTTTCTTGAAACTTAGTGTATACATGTATTATCCAATTAAGATTATCTGGTGAAAGTTTGGGGTCATGAGGTCAAAGGTCAAAGGTCAAAAGGTCAAGTAAAAATGTTAAAATTTCACTTTTTTCTCCATATCTTGGAAATGGTTCAAGGTATCTTCATGGAACATAGTATATATGCATGTACTGACTGGCTATGATTATCTAGGGAATTTTAGGTTCATGGGTCAAAGGTCAGGAGTCAAAGGTCAAGGGCAACACTTCAAAATTTTACTATTTCCCTCATATTTATGCACTGCCTGCAGGGTTTTCTTTTTTTTTTAACTTGGGGGTGTATGCATGTATAACCCAATAGAGATCCTCTGGGAAGTTTTTTTTTTCCCAAAAAAAGGTCAAAGGTCAAAGGTCAGAGATCAAGTGAAAGTGCTGAACTTTACTTCTTCCTCCATATCTCGGAAGTGGCTCAAGTTATCTTGAAACTTAGTAAATATTTATGCATGCTCTGCCTGACAGTGATTCTCTTATGAATTTTAGGGTCAAAGGTCAAGGTCAAAGGCCAGATGAAAATGGTAACAATTTACTATTCAATACAGAAATTGCACTTTTTCTCCTTACCTTGAAAATTACTCAATGCATAAACTTATGAAAGGGTCAAAGTCAAGTAAAAGTCTGAAATCCCCAAATACATGCTCTCCCATTCATCCAATCAAACCTAGGTCAAGGAGGGTGAACATTCAACACGTTTGTGACAAACATCATTTTGATATTTTGCCAATTTTGTGAAAATATAATCACACCTTGTCCACATACTACAGACCTATTAGGAGAATCATGCATGTACGGCGGAGGCATACCAGTCGCCATGCTTTTTTTTTTCCCACACCTCAAGTGGCACCAGAAAAAAAAAACCAACAACACTTGGTTACATTTTTTTTATTATTATTATTTGTTTGCTTATCAGCTGAAGAAACCCGGAAGTGGCAGCAGAAAGTTGCGCTGAAGGTCTTTTCTTTTTAATTTAGCAATGGACATTTTTTCATTTAGTTATTTACCGATGGACATAACTAGATCTTAGATAAAAAAATCATAACTTTTGAATAGAATGATATTAGTGATTTTCCTCAAACCTCACCAAGCCTGTTCTGTTAACTTTTGTATTCACTGAATCAACATTTATATTTGGGGTACAATGCTAGACATAAACAAAAGACCACCATAGCGAGAAATCTCTATCATAACCGAGTCATCTCCTTCATAATTCTTTTTAATGTATTCCACAATGCTTCTCAAGACAAAGAATAATTCATCAACTTGTGTACGTACATACGCGTGCCAACTTTAAAATGAACCACATATAATTTTATCACAAAGAGCTAAAACAGAACTCCGACAATATCTAAAAGAATGACAAAGAAAGATCGGCTTTTGCGCCTGTTAGATTGGGCTAGAATTTAACTAGTTTTCCGCACACTGTTCTCTCACAAATTGAAATACAGTGTATCATAATATTATAGAGTATTTCATTCATATATTTTGTAATCATTATTCTCCCCGCTTCTCAACCGGTGGGCTACGATGTCGGGAAAAAAAAGAAGAAAGATCAAGTATTCATGGAAGATTCATACTTGATCTTATTTGGCCTCGAAGAAAATTCTAGGTCTCAAAATAGAAGCCAAAGTGGGACCCGAGTTGAAAAAAAAGTTGGTCTGATACCATTGGCGTAAATCCCGGGGGAGATGGGGGGGGGGGATAAACCCCCCCCCCCCCCTGAAATGGAGGAGGGGGGGATGGCCTGTACAATCATCCCCCCCCCCTGAATTTTGAGGGGAAAAAATGGAGGAAGCAGAAATGTGATTGTATCAATTTTGTACGCCGGCCTTCAGACAGGTACAGAGCTGAACCGTATTCTATCTTGTAGGAAAATGTATACATAATTTTTTCAAGCGCTCGCTCGCTTCGCTCGCTCGCGAAGAAAGTAACATCGACATACACTGTAAGGTATGGCTCAGACGTTGACAACGTCAAATAGTATAGGCCTACATGTCAACATGCTATGACGCGAGTAACTGGGGATCATCTGCAAGATATGTACGAAAACATACAAACAAATAATAACAAAAACGATATCGCCATAATTGATTCCCTCCATTTCCTGAATCATTCCTGAGAAACGACAGTGACTGATGACTCAGTCAGGATACATCTATGGGCATACCAAGGGAAGATCAGGGATGTTGAATCTATTGGGGGGGGGGGGGGCAAAGGGGCATTTGCCCCGCCCCAACGGAAGTGGTTAGACAGACAAATCATTTATTCCCCAAGCAATTACCGAGATGAAGACAAATCTCGAACTTTCTTAATGGAAAATTGTCCAAATATCGCCAGAACTATATGCACCAGATCGTTGTATTGCAATCATAAACATGCAAAAGGTCCGCTATACAGGATCCCTTTCGATAAACTTTGTACACTTTTGACATAGACGTATATTTCCCTAATTTATCAAAGAGTGTGCAGCAGATCTTTCACGTAACAAAAGCAACCTAATATGTAGAGGTGTCGATGGGGGGGGGGGGGATGGTTCCCCCATAAAAGTGGGACAAACAAAAGCGAAAAATATAGCTGCAAACGGCAGTTTTTGGAGTGTAAAATTTTAAAATTCTAAAGTCGCTCGCTCCGCTCGCTCGCATTTAACCGCTATGCCATTCTCCTGATGTTGCTGCCAGTGATTGACAGCAGGTGCGCCCGGTGCGCCACCCTTAATTTCCAAAGCGAAAAATATAGCTACAAACGGCAGTTTTTGGACTGTAAAATGTAAAAATTTTGAAGCTCGCTCGCTTCGCTCGCTCGCATTTAATCGTTATTCCATTCTCCTGATGTTGCTGCCAGTAATTGCCAGCAGTTTTCGCCCGGTACGCCCCTTAATTTCCAAAGCGTAAAATACAGCTACAAACGGCAGTTTTTGGACTGTCACATGTCAAAATTTTCAAGCTCGCTCGCTTCGCTCGCTCGCGTTAAATCATTATGCCATTCTCCTGATGTTGCTGCCAGTAATTGCCAACAGTTTTCGCCCTGTGCGCCCCCTTAATTTCCAAAGCGAAAAAATACAGCCACAAACGACAGTTTTGGGGACTGGAAAATGTCAAAATTTTCAAGCTCACTCGCTTCGCTCGCTCGCATTTAATCGTTATGCCATTCTCCTGATGTTGCTGCCAGTAATTGCCAGCAGTTTTCGCCCGGTGCGCCCCCCTTAATTTCCAAAGTGAAAAAATACAGCCACAAAGGACAGTTTTTGGGACTGTAGAATATCAAAATTTTCAAGCTCACTCGCTTCGCTCGCTCGCATTTAATCGTTATGCCATTCTCCTGATGTTGCTGCCAGTAATTGCCAGCAGTTGCGCCCGGTGTGCCCCCTTAATTTCCAAAGCGAAAAAAATACAGCCACAAGCGGCAGTCTTTGGACTGTAAAATGTCAAAATTTTCAAGCTCGCTCGCTCCGCTCGCTCGCATTTAATCGTTATGCCATTCTCCTGATGTTGCTGCCAGTGATTGACAGCAGTAGCGCCCGGTGTGCCCTCCCCCTTAATTTCCAAAGCGAAGAATATAGGTACAAACGGCAGTTTTTGGACTGAAAAATGTCAAAATTTTCAATGCAAAAAGATTTCATCGTGGGAGGGGGAAACCCCCCTACCATACCCCCCCCCCTCACTTGCTTCGCTCCCTCACATAACCGCTCCTCTTAAGATCAAATCCTGTCTACGCCGATGATAGGCCCCATTATTTAGTAGGCCTTCACAGTGATGTCGCACAGGCGGAGCAAGAGCTGAAATACCACGATTTTGTCATTCAATAATATATTGTGAATATTTCATTTTCTTATTGTTTTTTTAAAGAAAAGAAAGCAAAATTTTCACCAAAAGTGAGCACCAGATCGCTGAATTTGAGGTCTGATAATGCAAAATCTTCCTCGTGTGGGAGAGGGATACCCGCCCCCCCCCCCCATACACACCCTTTCCCCGTTCGGTCGTTCCGCTCCCTCTCACAGATATTTCAAGAGAAAAAAAAAATGTTTTCATACTTTTAAGGTCTGATTTTCCGCCGAAAGTCATCTGACAAGCAAAAAAAAAAGCAACAAGAACAAAAAGTCTTCATATTGTTGCTGCCACTTTTCTCCCACTTCGTATTTCATGCAAAAGAGTGGGACATCCGATCCCTGTAAAGTGTGTGTTTGTGTGGGGGGCACCAAGCTTCTCCCCCCCCCCCCCCCCCCCAAAGGCTGCGCCGGTCCGGTTATGGGCTTGTAATCGTGGTGATGGTGACCATCCCCCCCCCCCCCCCCCCCCCCCCACTCCTCAGTACGGATTTACGCCGTTGTCTGATACAGCTGTAGGGCCTGCTGGAGGAAATAAAAAAGAAGGAAAAAAAAAAGAAAATCTTTTGCAGGGCCATCTCTAAGCTCAATCCAAGCGAACAAGAAGAAACGTAGGCCCTACTCGTATGCTACTTTTGTAAACGATTTTCATCTTTATTTTTTCTATTTTTCTATTTTTTATTTATCATTATCGTTATTGTTGTTATTATTTTACAGTATATTATTATTATCATTATTATTATTATTTTATAGTATACTGGAGTACTTCCTACCACGGCTTTTGTGTGCACGAAAAGGTGCCGCACGCACACTACAGACGCACACGTACACGGACACAAGCGGTGATTGTGAGTGTTCGCGCGACAGAATGGTAAATATCATTTCTCGCACCGAAGGTGGATTTGTCACAACACCCGGTCCAAACACAAAGCCTTGCTCCACTCATGTAATTGCTGTCATGGCGGTGCGTGGTGGGAGAACGAAATGATCTCACTTCGATAATTGAAACAAAAACATCAACCACCTTACATCGTTTCCGCGCTTTGGTAAGTCAGCAGGAACGTTTTTGTTTAAGTCATCAGTCAAAAGCCTTTTGTCGGAGGGAACTGTAGCTTGATATGAACATTTTGCTCATCTAGGTTATTGAGAATGTCGTGGTTATTCAGGGCCCAGGGGTTATGATCATGATCACAGTCTCGTTCGTACGTAGTTGACGTAGCTCCTTGATAGCGTGCATTGCCGAACGCCAATAACACGTAAAAAACGCTTTTGATACCGCGGTTTGTATTATGTGTGCGTGTGCGTGCGTGGGATGTAGCATGCATGGTATGACCATGGGTTCAGCGGGCCTGCTGCACGCGGCGCAGCATGGAGTTGATACTAACGTTATGCACTTGTCAATTGTAGTCCCGGCCCCTGGGTACCCGGGGATGGCCGGGACTTGCATCACACTTGCAATTTTGGGATGTTACACCACCCGGCCAAGTCCCGGCCAAGTCTCCGACCGGTCGGGCAAAATTTTCACGGAAATCCCCCGCTAACTCCCCGTCAGGCCGGGCAAAATTGAAGTTGAAATCCCCGGCCAATTCCCCGACAGTCCGGGCAATATATGTGCCGAAATCCCCGGCCAAGTCCCCGACAAGCCGGGTATATTTGCATAGAAATCCCCGGCCAAGTCCCGACCCTCAAGGCCCGGCCAAGTTACCCTCAAGGCCCGGTCACACTGCCCAAAAGTCGCGTAAGTTTGCATGAATCACGCAAGAAATTTGGTTGTGCGTGCTTGTCCGTTGAGAATTTTTGCTGATTTACGCGATGAAAATCACCGAAAATCACTGAAAAAAAAATATTGGCGTAGGCCTATGTATCTCTAACAGAACACGCAAATAAACGCATGTAATACTTACGAAATACTGATCGATGAATCACTAATGTATCACTAACATTTAACAACTCACGTATGATTGTGGCGCTATAATTTTGCGTGATCTTTCCGTAGTTCTTGCGCAATTCATCGGTGATTTTACATTGCGTAAATCAGCGAAAATGGTCAAATTCTCGACGGACAAGCACGCAAATTCAAATTTCTTACATAATTTTAATATGCGATTACGCAACTTTTGCACATGGAATCGTGTAAAGCGCCGATCCGGCGCACATCCGCGGACAATACGATCGAAGGTTCCACGTCAGAAAAATTCATGAAATGCGCAAATCGCGCCTGTTTCGCGCTAGGCTCTATTTTCTTACGTGATTCATGCGTTTACGCAACTTTTGGGCAATGTTACCGAGTCCTCAATAGCGGGGAATTGCTAGTCAAGCGAAATAATTTATGGTCACATTACTGTACTGGAAATGGTACAAGTCATGGTCAACTCTCAAGCAAAATCTGGCTCAATCCCAGCAAAAATTCCTGCCCCAAATGCCTGCCATTTGGTTGGAGCGAATTTCCCCCGACAAGCCCCGGTTTATTCCCCATCCACCGGGGCAAAATAAGTGAATCTCCCCCGACAAAGCCCGGCCCATTCCACGACCCACCGGGGCAAAATAATTGAATTTCCCCCGACAACACCCCGGTACATCCCCGGCCCACCGGGGCAAATTAAGTGAATTTCCCCCTACAAAACCCGGTCTATTCCCGACCCACCCGGGCGAAAAAAATGCTGAAATCCCCGCTCAACTTGGTTGCAAGTCCCGGCCATCCCCGGGTACCCATGGGCCGGGACTACAATTGACAAGTGCATTAGATCTGTTTAGATCTACCTATTATTGTTAGATCTAACTCCAGGATTACCTAGGCCTAAATAACTATGCATGAATCTAATTGCGGCTATTGTTTAATTTTATTGTAAGACTTGGGTACGGTAAACTTAGAAAACTTTTCTGACATTCATGTGTTACTGCTTTTGGGTGCCCCCCCCCCCAAAAAAAAAAAAAAAAAAATCACAACCGATTGTGCTGTCTTACCTGCTTACTGCCAGCCAAGAATCCTACCAGACAAATCAGTTGATGGTTATGTACTCTCGGCTTGGATGGCATGCAGTTGAAAACGTGTGAATGAACAAGCCTCTTGCTCTGCTCTGATTGTACTACCTATAAAATGACGCACAGGTCTGAGTACGTCAGTCAGAATTGTGTGCATAAGGTAACTATGGAATGCTTAACATAGGCTTAATTCCATACGGTAGTTACCGCATGCACACTATATTCCGACTGACGCACAAAAAGACATGTGCGTCATCTGTTTTATAGAATGGGTAATTTTCTTGCGAAAACCCATTTTTCTATCGTGTTACCCGATGACAAATTTACTGGATGCATTTCCTTTTGGCCTGCCGTAGACAAGAGCCCGAAAACCATGCATCAGTTTTTACTGGACGCATGGCCAACCATGCATCAGTAAAAACTGATGCATGGTTGTTTTAGCCAATAGGCGTCTCGTACTGAGTGCGCGAACGCTTGCTTAATGCGCGAACCTTTATTACAAGTGCGCGTACTCTCTTGCTACAAGTGCACGGTAACATGTTTACCACTGTGACTCAGCCTGCGGCCAGTATAAATAAACACATAGCTCTCGACCAATGAGATCGCAGGATTCTCGCTACCCATTCTATAATATTTTTTATATCATGCATGTCATGAGCCTGGCTTAGACCCTGTTTACAGTGCGAGGCTCGGCCGCGGCCGAGCCTGCCTTCATTTCAGTGTAAACGCGCAAAAGGCAAAATGCGGGGCCAAAATTGGCCGCGCATTTGGCCACGCTCAGGAGGTGGTCTCGGCCGTGGCCGAGCCTGGCCTTTTCTCAGTGTAAACACATACTGGGCCAAATGCGCGGCCAATTTTAGTCTGGCTTCCAAACCCTCTGCCCGTACTATTTCGCTATTCAGGATATTAACCCCCTCAACGTCAAAAACTAGTATAGTTTATGGTGGTTTTGTCCTGCAAAGGATTTTTCCTTTGGCAAAGGTCTTTGCCTGAACGGCGACTTGGTCGCCACTGAATCCAGTTGGCAAAGGGTCTGAAAACCAGACTATACCAAATTGCATTTGTTTACAAGCAGAGCGCCACTACGACAAAATATTGAAAGGTTTGAATTAAAAGCGCGGCCGAGCCCGGCAGTGTAAACGGACAAAATTGCGGGGCTCGGCCGCGGCTTGGCCCAGCCCTGCACTGTAAACGTGGTCTTAGTTTCAAGGGTTATGTACTCATGCGCAGCTAGTACGCTAGGATGCTAGTGCCGTTTCCCACCATAAATGATTTTCAAATGTGTACAAACTTGCCTCAAATATTTCACAACCTTAGAAACTAACCCCGTGGCGCTGTAACCAGTAACAGTGCCCCAACGACTTCTAAATAAAAAGTTCTATGTGCAGTTTGTTGAAGTAAATCTAAATGGCAGTGTATTGCGACGCTTGCAATTTTTTCAATCATTCATCGTTCAAATATGACCAAACGCCGCATATTGTAATAATAGCATATTGCTATGGTTCCGAAGATCATAAATGGCTATGTATCCCTAACTAATTAGATACCTCTGAAAACAAGTTGAACTGTCATAATCTTTGAGACAATCTCCAGGATCCCCATTCTCAACCGATTTGCCATTTTGGAAAGAATCATGGAAGGATATTCAACTGCGCATGCGCAAAGTAGTATTTCCCCCTTCCCCCCCCCCCCCATATGTACGTATACAGGTATAATATAAATGTGTGCTACGTTTTATCCATGCACGCTTAATGCATGATCCACAAGAACTGGGCTGTTTGAGCTTGCGCCGTTTAACCAGTTCAACAATACAAAGTGATTCGAGACTAAAAGCTCAGATAAAATCTTTCACTGGGCTCTTATATAGCAGATCATATTTTAGATCTCGTCTAACATTACGGCTACAAATTTTAATACAAAACCCTGTATTTTGGTCTGTGGTCACCCTGGTACTATTAAAAGCCATATCATTATCAGGAGATACATCAGAAACAATAGGGTTGCCCTGTGACCCCGACACGAACGTGTTGGGGTCGCTGGTGTGGTTAAACCTTGCATTTGAGTCTCCAAAGTTGTTTCTATCATATCTACAGTGTGTTTAGCAGTGAAATGAGATTACATGTAGAACTAGTAGATCAACTCATTTGTTCTTACTCTTTGTTCCCAAGCATTCTGAGTCTGAGAACAGCAAAGTTTGAAAGATGTCACAGTACGGAGCAAGGAAGGACCCGCCCTGGTCACATGTTGGAGTGTCTGGTGCAGCAGCAGGATTGAGTATGTCAATGTTTTTTTTCCAGTCAGTCTCTGAAATTAGGGATGCTTCACCAAGTTGTTGGTCATATAATAGCAAGGATGGTAATGTTTTATGTCATGAATTATTCTTTTCTGTCTTTTCAATTAGTTACATTACCTTATTATGTTATAGATATACAGAGCACTATGATGGAGTTATTGCTTGGTGGCTACTAATGTTACATATTTTTACAACGATCCGTGAGTGCAGTGCAGGATAGGATATCCTACCATGTACAGTTGCACACTCGTGTCAGAGATGTTACAAGTCATTGGGGTCTTTGAATGATTTTAAAAAGGTAAACAAGTTTTCAAGTAAACTTAAGTCCATTTGTGTCTCTTTCCCCTGTCTAGGTCAAACCCTCTTGCAGCAGAACCAATCCTTACTTGGCGCTCAGCCTGGAGTTGGGGGCACGCCTACCACGAACATCTATGGCCAGAGTTTGGTGGCCAATGCTGGGCTTGGGGGTGCCGGCTCCACCACCACCTACCCCATGCAGAACCAGGCCATTCAGCAGAGGCAGACACTTGCCTTGCAACAGCAGGTGAGAATACTGGCCACCAAACCCAGATTTGTGCCATTTGGTACAGTGTAGGCTGTTGCTTCAAGTCCTGTAAGGCAAGAAATTTTTGTGGCTTGAAATTTTTTGCAAATTGCCACTGGCATTCAATACATATCGTCGCTGGGGTGACAAGACCTTGTATCTGCAAAATGTCAAATGTTCGGGAGAGCCAAAAAAACATGCTGGCCAAAGCACTATAGCGAATGGGAAAGCCTTTCCTTTGACATGCTGTGGGGGCTTCATTTTTGGAGTAAGACAGTTGGGATTTGGACAGGACATCACTTAACCCATTATTTGACTATTTATTCAAAAAAGTCATTTTCACCAAAATTTCAGATACAAGGTCTTGTCACCCCAGCAACAATAGTGTAGACAAGAACTTCCGCGTGCATTTTCATTTTGTGAATCTTGGCTCTTACGAAATTTTGCAAAATTGAAATGCACGTAAAATTTTCTGGTTTAATAGTACATGTTCTAACCTCACAAAGCTGGTGAGTTGGTATGGGTCGAAACTATACCTATATTATTTTCTCTAAACTAAGTATATCTGCATTTATTTAACTCTGTGTTCCGTGATGTAAACCTACTGTGTGCCGCATTAGTCTTAATTTTTAAAGCCATGCAACTTTTTATAGAAGTGTCTATGCTGGAAAAACAGTGCAGGAAAGTTGTAGAGAAATTGCAAGCTTTACTGTGATGTGAATGCTATGACAAGTCCATCGCTATGATGCTTTCAATGTTGTGTGGCACATTGGGATTTGTCAAACAGTTAGTGCATGGTTTTGCTTTTGAGCAAAATATACAAAGTATATACAAAGTTGCAAGCCGTTCACTGAGTCGGGCATGCAAAAGTGGGGCACAAAGAGTTAACAGAAGCTCTTGTCAATTTCTCTCATACTGCATGTATGTTTATCGACATACCAAGTTCTGCATTCTAACTCATGCAAGTGGTATTCATTCAACCAGTCTTGTATGAATGACTTCATTGACTTGTGGGCAGGCATTAAATATGATTCTTCCAAGTATGTTGACATTCTCCTTCCTACTCCAAACAGCAAGCTGCCGCCGCCCAGAATGCCGCTGCTGCGGCTGCTGCTGCAGGGGCAGGGGCTGGAGGAGGGGGTGCCCCCCAGCTCACAGTCAGCTACCCTACTACCAGGGGAACCCAGGGAGGCCAGCCACGACAAAGAGTCTTCACTGGAACAGTGACAAAACTCCATGACACCTTTGGCTTTGTCGATGAGGACGTCTTTTTCCAGACCAAGTGAGTCTCCCATCTTTATCAACTTGTTGTGTCATTGATCTAGCATGGAGGGGTTTGTCAAAATGAACTTTGTACTTTATAAAAAATAGAATGAAGCAGATCTTGTGTACTGCAGTGTCAACACATACCAAACATAGCTTGTGCTTGAGTGCATTCAAACAAACATGCAGAAGCATACGTGTACTGTTCATGCATGAAGCGCTCTACAAGTGTTAAACACACAGAAGCTTTATTTATTATTATTATTATTCATACGGCATTTCAGATGTGTACTTGGGTAAACACAAAACACATTTGATTCAGCATAACAAAGATAAGATAAATTATAACACAGAGACAAAGCTTTTGATGGTTTTCTTACAAAGAAATACTGAGATAGGGCTTGTGAGAAGATGCAGTTGAGTTGTATGTTGTCATAATGTGGGTGTGTTTGATTGCCATGACTCGGAGCTAAATTTGGAAAAGAAAAGTCACTCTGGTGGCAAGCAAGTGGCAAAAGGGCACAAATGCTGTACAGTGCTTGAAGTGGAATGCACATGGTTGTAACTGATGGCAAGGTATGCTTAGTGGTTGCCACAAGCCACAGCTGATGAAGCAAGCACTAGCAACCCTTCAGAAGTCTTTGATGATGATTTGCTTGGTTGCTGCATCACAAGTGCTTGACAACTCACATTCACTCCCCACCCTTTGTGACCACTTTGTTTTGCATTCAGGTTTTTGCACATATCTCAAGTCTGCCTTTCACTCATAGAACCTGTGAAGATATTTAAATGTGCAAAACCAGTAATGTACAAATGCTCCGTGCTTCCATGCAGTGATATATGGGGATAACATCTACAGTATATCAAGTTGCATGGATCCTTAACTTCACTACATGTGTACTAAGAGTGTGTAAAATTTGTACCTCATCCTTCATCTCAGCAGATCGCAAACTGATACCATATACGAGTGCTCTTGTGCAATATCCTAGTAGTTACCTGTCATTGTGTGCTTGTGAAGCAGTGTCATGTCACTTGGTACCAGATATATTGCTTATACTCTTTAGCAGTACGTGTGCAGTAACTTCAAGCAGTTGACATGACAAACACACTTGCGGTATGGAAAATAAAAATAAAACACAACTTCACCTTTCGATGCTTATTTCTGCCTTAAAAACACAGCACTGTGAAGGGAAGCATGCCAAAGATAGGGGACCGAGTGCTAGTGGAGGCGACGTACAATGCAAGCATGCCCTTCAAGTGGAACGCCACCCGCATCCAGATGCTCAACAGCCAGATGGAGCAGCAGCTGCCCCAGCCTCAGCAGCACCATGGGCATGCCATGAAGATGCAGCAGTTGAAGGTATGTGGGCTCAGGGTGAACATGGATGGGATTTAGGAAAACTTTGGTGGGTTTAGGTGAAGATGGGTAGGCTTTTGTTATGTCGTGTGGAATTTGGATGAAGCTAGGATGGTTACCGGTAGGGGTGAAAGTGGGTGAGTTGAGGATGAGGATGGACTCAAGGTGAATATGAGTGGGCTTAAGGTGATTGTGAGTGGATATTGGGTGCAGTTAATAGGCTTGGGGGGAATGTGGGTGAGTATGGGGTGTAAGTGGATATGTGTAGGGTGAATGTGGGTGATAATGGGGTGTAGGTGGGTGGGTTTAGGGTGAATACATCTATTTGACAAGCAGTCAATCTGGTCTGGATTATTTGGTTGACAACTATCACAGTCATGATACGTAAATCCTGACTTGTCTAGTATGAACATGAATATGGGAATATCAAGTTTATATTCTATCATTTATTGTGTTGCATCATGGCAAATAAAATCATGAAACTCCCCCTTTGAACCATCAGCATTTGATGTATGGACTAGCCTGTGCTATGTCTGTACAAGGGACTGGCTTTTTGCTGTGTTTCTTGAAAATGTTTGAAATCAAACATGGATTAAAGATCAGCCTCGATTGATGGATTCTAATGATTTGAAAGCCAATTCATACATACACTGTTTGTTTTCAGAAGTATTTGATAGCTCTGTTGCAAAAGAGCGGCACATGTGTTTTAACAGAGACTTTATTGTCCCCGCCGAACGAGTTCGAGCAGGGGACTATGAAACGGGCTCCGTACGTGTGTGTGTCCGTCCGTCTGTCCGTCCGTATGTCCGTCCGTCCGTCCGTCTGTGCGTCCGTGTGTGATCAAAATGTTCAATTTGCCACTTCTCTGTCATTTATGAGCCAATTTTGATTCTGTTTGCTTTATGTGATAGCACTGCATGGAAGCTTTGAAACTTCTACACAGAATTTCAGTTGTGACCTTTGACCTTGACCTTTGACCTATATTGTACATTTTGCTTCAAAATGCTACTCCTTCGCCATTTCTAACCCGATTTCGATTCCGTTTGCTTTGTGTGATGGCACTAGGTGAGGGCTTCAAAACTTCTACACAGAATTTTGACCTTTGACTTCTTTGACCTTTGACCTTGATTTTTTACCTATATTGTACATTTTGCTTCAAAATGCTACTCCTTCGCCATTTCTAACCCGATTTCAATTCCGTTTGCTTTGTGTGATGGCACTAGGTGAGGGCTTCAAAACTTCTAGACAGAATTTTGACCTTTGACTTCTATGACTTTTGACCTTGATTTTTGACCTATATTGTACATTGGCTACAAAATGCTACTCCTTCGCCATTTCTAACCCGATTTCAATTCCGTTTGCTTTATGTGATGGCACTAGGTGAGGGCTTCAAAACTTCTACGCAGAATTTTGACCTTTGACCTTGATTTTTGACCTATATTGTACATTTTGCTACAAAATGCTACTCCTTGCCATTTCTAACCCAATTTCGATTCCGTTTGCTTTAAGTGATGGCACTAGGTGAGGGCTTCAAACTTCTACACAGAATTTTGACCTTTGACTTCTTTGACCTTTGACCTTGATTTTTGACCTATTGTACATTTTGCTACAAAATGCTACTCCTTCGCCATTTCTAACCCGATTTCGATTCTGTTTGCTTTATGTGATGGCACTAGGTGAGGGCTTCAAAACTTCTACACAGAATTTTGACCTTTGACTTCTTTGACCTTTGACCTTGATTTTTAACCTATATTGTACATTTTGCTACTGAATGCTACTTCCGGCCGGGACATATATTACGCACCGCGTAATTTCTACTTTTCCTTGTTCAATCATGTCTTGAATATTTTTTTATTCATGCAGCAAATGCAGCAGCCTAGTCAGAGGATTGACCAAAGCATTTCACAGCAGTTCAAAATGCTCAAGGTAAGAACTAAATCTTTTGAAACTCTTCACACCATATATTTCAGTCATTGTATCAAAATAATGATGCACTTGAAGCATTGTCTCACATGTCCTGTTCAGCATCATTGTGAAAAACACAGAATAACATTAGACTGATTGTGTGAAACATTTCCACTTGTAATGTGATAGCACACAAGAGCACAGTAATTTGGATGCATTGCGTATTTACTGCTGCACTCTTTCGTTACCAGTCAGAGTCATGATAACATTAAGAAAAAATGTTCTAGGCATGTGGAAGAATCTGAAAGGTGAAATGTTCATTTTAAGATTAACCAGTCAGTGTTATTTTTTTTTTCCTCTTGAAGTAATCTAGCAACAATTTCTTTCCAAATACCAATTGACTATGAATCCTCTCATAGGCTTGTGATATTGATGCAAATCCAATGCTTTTGATATCCCCTTGGACCTTCCTCTCCATACAGCAAAGCCAGCAGCCCCTTCTGAAGGCCCCACAGCAAACCAGCATGATGCCTTCAAGCGCTGCACCCCCAGGGCTTCTGGGTAACCCACCCCCCTTGTTGCAGCAGCCACCCCAGTCCGTGGTCCAGCAACCCGCCCTGTTGCAGCAGAGCACCCAGTCCATGCAAAACCTAGCTGGTGAGTGACGTCAAGACTTTGTATAGCACAAAATGCCTCATTGATATCATTTTGCTGACATTTCTAGGTGCCTTACGTAAACTACAGGGGAATTGTGTCATACTTGCCCTTTTACCAGGGTGAAGTGAGGATGGATAGACCTCGTCACAGGGTTTGCAACCTACCTGTTTTTTTGTTTGTTTAATTGCTTGTTTGTTTGTTTGTTTGTTTGTTTGTTTGTTTTTGCAGTAATGATAGTGGGATTTTTACCACTGTGAATGGACTGTAATTCTTTTCAGATATTGCGCCTCCATTCTATATCCTATCTTGCTTCAGAACAAAGCAAAAGGCCTGATATAAGCAGCATCAGATTTGCTCAACTGGTCTCAGTTGTGTTTAAATATTTGAAATAGTATTCAATGCCAGATAGATGTGGTATGCCAGCTTCATTTCAACCCCTTTTTTCATTTCTTCTACATACCTGTTTGTCCATCAGGTGCTTATGCCCAAGCCAGCAGGGCCAGCCAGTTGGGACAGCAGGCCATGGGCAGGAGGGATTTCGGGTCTGTAGGACGGGACCGGGAGCGGGAACGGGACCGTGAGCGTGAGCGGGACCGAGCCCAGCGAGAGAGAGAGCGTGAAAGGGAGCGGGAGCAGCGGGAACGAGATCGTGAGCGGGACAGGGAGCGCAGAGAACGGGAAAGGCAGCGTGAAAGGGAGAGATCCCCAGTGCGGCGAAGGTCACGTTCCCCAAGACGCTCAAGGTCTCCACGGCGCTCCCCACGCAGAACTAAGAGGGTGGTTCAGCGCTATGTGGTGCAGATACCCAGATTTGCCCTTGATATGTAAGTTCGAGATTTGACATGCTTTATCCCCATTGTACCTCTGTCTCAGCATTGCCTACAATGAGACATCTGTGACACAAATGAACATTTTCAGCTTGAAAGTTTGTGCACATTTCTTTTCCTGTCTGATGATGTAGCTCTATTTTCTGATTTCTTCTTGTTTTCATTTCCCCCTGTTTTCATCCCCCGACATGGTAGTAATGATTATAAAATGGGTTCAAGAATGCAGCCAATAGGAAGCGCTGAAATGAGTGACGTGTGCCTTGGTTACTCAGTCCCATTGCACTGCGTGTTAAATCCTATTGCTGATCGTCTGTGCGCGCGGCGGCTCCTTTGAATTGCATGCATACGCGCTGTCAATCCTGTAAACAACTTCTAGTGGTAGTTCGGGCTGCCGGCCGGCCGGCCTTTCTCCCTTGTGCACAACATGTGTGGCACAGGTTTGGCGTACGTATACTAGTACTCTACTTACGTACACTTTGTACAGTACAGTAGACCAAGCGTTGTGGGACCGGACGCGTACATGGAGTCACTTTGAAGGGCAAATCCAACGATTTAGCAGGTTAATTCTCACGCCGTTTTCAGAGTATGTTGTCTAGTAGACCTATATGAGGAGTCTATATCAAGTCTTGAAGGTAAAGGGTGCATATTCTATGTAAAATAAGTAAGTTTTCATGCGGGAACTTAAGTGACCGGAAACCCAACCCCCCCATCATACTGTATGTGCGGGATTTCCGAGTGCGACGTGCGTAAATGTTTGGGACGAACATCTTCGGACGTCTTGACCAACAAAGGTACGTGAAAAACGCTGAAAAATGCTGTTAGTTTTCGAATTTTCGACCCGTTTTATAAAACAAATGATGCACAGGATTATTTCGTGGCGTTAGTGGAGGCGTAGCTCACTCTCGGGTATTTACAATGTAGTGCAACATGCACTCGGCTTCGCCTCGTGCATGTTTCACAATTGTAAATACCCTCGAGTGCACTATACGCCTACACTAACGCACTCTATCCTGTGCATCATTTGTATACTATCACATGATTCACAGTACTTTTTTGGGGTTCTCAGTCCACTTAGCATTTCTTCCCATGAAATGAACAGCTGTTGTACTTGAGATTTGTGTCAGAGGAAGTTAATGGAAGGCTATATCAAGCCAGCTTCTATTAGGAGTATCCACAACACAGAGCAAATGAAAACTGCAAACCTATCAGCATCTCATGACATCGATGTGAATGGTTGAGCACTTCTTTTGTGTTCTTTTTCCTCCATGCATCCACCAACCACCTTCCTCAGCCCCAAAGCTGATGTCATTGAGCTCCACAAGCGCTACATGAGCATGTACATCCCCAGTGACTTCTTCATGGCTGACTTCACCTGGCAGGGCGTGTTCCCCATCCACCGGCCAATGAATGTGGCCCAGCCGTGCAACTTTCACATCATGCACAAGGAGGCCACGCCTCCCCAGGGTGCCGCCACTGTGATCGACCCGCCAGACGCTGACTACTTCTATTGTGCCAAGGTTTGTGAGCGTTTCCTACTGGATTTGTGTAGTGTTTCTTACTCACTTTGTCTAGTGTTTCCTACTTGATTTTTGTAGAATTTTTCACTTGATCTGTGTGGTGTTTTTCACTTGATTTGTGTAGTCATATGTAGAGATCAGCCAAGGAGTTTCATCCCCTTCACCACCAAGTGGAAAAGATACATGGATCAGCTTGTAGCTGTCTTCAATTCTTTCAGAAGTGAAGCTTATTGTCATTTACTGGTTTATCAAGCTTACAATATGCCAATAAATTTTTTTTTTCTGACTTCCTTGTTTTTTCGAAGGTTAAAAATGAAACTTTTTTGATCAAAATGGTCTGCATTAACTATTCATGTATCAAAGCAGTATGAGCATGAATGTACCAAGCCTTCAGTTCACACTTCCAAGCTGTGCCAGCATCTAAGTGTGATTGAAAATGATTGTTACAGGAATGCATACTCTTTTAGTGTTTGGTCAGTAAGTGTTGAATAGGATTATTGCTTAGTGGAAACCATCTTCCTGAACATTTGTTGTTGTTGTTTTTTTTTTTTTTGGGGGGGGGGGCAGGGAATCAATCCAAGCATATTTACATGCTTGTATTGTCTGGTGGTTGCGTTGAGTTCGCAGATAGTTTAAGCAATTGTATGAAGTAAGGTGTCTATAGAAAGCTCATCTTCCTTACCCCCTTCTTCCAGGTGATGTTGATGACCTCTGTGTCTCAGGAAGAGCTCCACGAGCGGTGCTGTGCCCGCGCCCAGGACTCCGCCGAGGTGCGGGAGAACTTCCAGCATCCGACGCGCCTCATCAACTTCCTGGTCGGCCAGAAGGGCAAGAACGAGGTGATGGCCATCGGCGGGCCCTGGTCCCCCTCCATGGACGGGGCCGACCCGGTCAACGACAGCTCGGTGCTCATCAAGACGGCCATCCGCACCACCAAAGCGCTGACCGGCATTGACCTCAGTTCCTGCACCCAGTGGTGAGTTCCCAGGTCTAGGGGGGCTTCAGTGAGGGGGCGGGGTATGTTTAAGAAAGTGGTGGAGAATAATTGGGTGTTATTTTCTTATGGGAAGACAAAGGGGAGATTCCATTGTGATGAAATGCAAGGAATTTCTGCAAGATATAAAGAGAGAGCGAGAGAGATAAAAAGATAAAAAGAGAAGGAGAAATAAAGCACAAAAATTAAGGTGAGTGTATGTAGTGAGTTGCATGTGTGTGTTGTCTGTTGATTCTATTGAGATGCAACAGAATTTTTCATGTGAAAGTGGATATGTCAACGTATTCATTGACGAAGAATTTTGTGAACCCTGATTTGCCCAACAGGTGTCTAGTGGAAAGGAATTTGCCTAGCAGAGCGAGTTGTAAAATAGTGGAGCAGCACAATAGTCATTGGTTTCTAATGTCTATCGTATGATTTTGATGAAAGCATTTTGTATAGACCCTTACGTGGCCTCATGGGATGTTCTTGTCGAGCCAACTCGTTTTAGCTAGGTGAAATGAGTTGAATTGTTTGTTAGTGTCTTTGTTTGTGTGGAAGATGTTGTGGGGTATTTGTACCAAAGAATTACTGTATCACATGATTCTTTGGGTCTATAGCATGTGAGCATTGTGTCAATGAAACTTGTCCAGAGGTCAGAGGTCAGATGTCAGCCCCATCTTGCCTTAAAATCAGACTGTTTGCTGCTCTCATTCTACTTCCGAGTAGGTCTGATGATGGAAAGAAGATACCGTGATCTTGGTTCTTGGACAGGTTCTGTGCAGTGCATTTGTTTGTTTAGTTCTGTGTTATTATCTACACTCAAAGTGACAATCAGAATGACCCCCTTCTTCTCCTGTGCCTTTCTGAAGGGAAACCAAAAGTGTAACACCTTTTGGACATAAAACATTTAAAAACTTTGAAGTTATCCCAACCTCTATCATCTTAGTCACACCTTCACAATTTAAAATCAGTCAAACGCAAAACAAAACAAAACCAACAGATGGGATGTCAAATGGCCTTTCTTATGTAGAGCTATACTCCCATCAAAGAGTCTCAAGAATGATCTTGGATGAAATAAGAAAATGTAATTCATTGGTAGTATCTTGATACTGTGATCATTTTATATCAGTTGGTTTATACAGGGGAAGTTTGTAAATTCACTTAGAAAATGCATTATTGCCAAGATTATTTGTGTTTCCGCTCTTCCAGAAGAGTTGACACTGTGATGGTCAATAGCACAATCAGGGTACTCAAATGCATTTAACAGGGAACAAATGAAAAAAACCTTGAAAATGCTTTTAAATGCATTGCATGTATACATGTATTGAATGGATTAAAATAAGAGCACTAAATACTACAGTCCTCATCACTCATCCGGATAAGGGATTTGGCCGGACATGGGAGACTCAAAGTTTAATACATGCAGCTGCCTACCCAATGGTAGCAACTCTTTGTTATTATCAGCGCCAAACTTTGGGGAAGTGAATGTCTGAATGCATGTAATTTCGGTGAAAATTTGATCTGAATAATTATTATTATTTTTTTTTTTTAAATCACAGCGGAATCGCATCCAGACTTCTGGGCAATTAATCTGCAGTAATAGTAACTAAGAGAAGGTCATCCATGGTGTTTACATATTTGATTATTGATGTCTAAGCATGCTACATGTGAATTTTGAAGTTCTGTTTAAAGTGAGAAAACTGTGATTGGGTACCCTGATTGTGCTTATCACCCGATTCATAAAATCTTCTTCCCATCTTCCTCTTCCCGACCTCCCCCCCCCCCCCCCCACCCCACCCCACCCTTCTAGTAGATGATTGAAGAGATAAGATAGATCATAATTCTCAGTTGCTTCTTATGTGTATTGCTACATCCTGATGACTTTAATAGATTTGTAGATTTGTGCTGCTCTGCTATCTAGGAAACAAAATGTGAAGCTCTGCGTTGATGGACACATGTCTCAATTGTACTAATACCTGCTGTGCTGACTAACAATTGTGATCAAGCTACAAACAAAGCAGTAAAAGGTACACTGTCATCTAAGCAACATAATTGAATCCAATCTAGAAGAGTGAAACACAGGTAGTCAATCCACAGTGGACTGATTGGCCAAGGATCATTCTTTTTGCTTTCTTCCATCATGGGTTCTTGCTTGTTACTTGTCACCAATATTTTAGCTTAGAATGCAGGAAATATAGACCGCAAGATTGACACATCAGTTGTTTGGTTGTTGTTTTTATGTGGGGGTGGGGGTGGGTATAGAATGGTGCTGTCTAGTTGCAGATTTGATTTTCTGGAGTTTGATGGAACTGACTTGGGCAACCTCAAAAATGAGCAAAATCACAGTGCATGCACAAATGCACTTACAGATCCATTTAGACCCTTTTTTCCCTTTTTTTTTCTGGTATTGGGATATAAAAACAGTTATAAAGCTACAAACCCTTTAGCTGACATATGTCATCGTAGTCATTATACAAAGTGGCTACTTTTCTGCTGTTTTCACTTCCCAGCATGCTACACTTAAGCTGACTTTAAAAAAAATGGTAGCTGTGGTAGATTCTTTGCCCTAACTTGAACTTTACTTCCTCTGCACACCTGCTCATATGATACGCATAGAAATTGGCTTCTAATATTGCTGCTCCGACGTCCAGGTACATCTTAAGTTGTGCTGTCCATCTAGAGCCTTCATGTTGTGTTGTGCTGCTTCTTCATCTCCCATCTTTACGTTTCTCAGAGAGAGTGCCACATTCCTGCATCATAGTCTAGTCGTGTACGCCGGTGCAGAAGCACGGCAAGTTGAAAAGTTGGGTGTCGTGACATTATTCATGGGACGTTGAGCGAGTGTTTGTATTGTTGTCGAGTGTGGTATTTAGGCTGAGTGTACGATAGTATCTGTCTGTGTGTTGTGAGGTTCTCACGTGGATATATACTTGTGCAGATGAGAGTGAATGCTTTCCACTTTGCAGATTGACCAGCCGAGACGAGAAAAGGTAATCTGATTGTTACCAGTGTACAATGTTTCTATTCTCTTTCAGGGGAACAAAGCTCTTTCTTGCCTTTCCTCTTGGTACCTCCTCCTTTGTTTTTATGTTTTGTTGGATGTGTATGTAATTTCAGTGCCACCATCACCCTTGTAATCCAGTGCTTTACCACAAACTGTCTCTCAACCTTCTCTTCCAACAAACTTCTCTTCTCCTGACAAAGAACACTCCACTCCTCCCTTCTCGTATTTGTTTTCAGTCCTCCAACTAATAATTGTTTGAAGTTGAGGTTGCATGTACTTATTTTTTTTTTTCTTCCCTTCTGCAAACTGGAGTGGAAAGATCTGGAAGACACTGTCTAAGAGCTTGGCCATGATATTTGTTTGTCTGTGCTAGTGTCTCTTCAACTTGGTGAGATGCTGGTTAAGCCCCCCCTAACATGAGATGGAGAAGATCCTAGGAGAAAACAGAATTTCGTGGCTGAGAAAGTGTCTCCAGGTCCTTGATCTTGTGAGAGACTGTCGGCCTGTGTAACAGGGATGCAATTAACATATCTTAATCAGTTCTACTAGACAGTATGTTGACACTTTCATTTCTGTACCAAATATACCTTTGTATTATGTTTGCCAAGAATACATCATAACATGACAGAAACTCCATCTTGTTAACTTGAAACCCATCCAGGATGATAAGACCACATTAGTAGTGGCCAGACATCCATTTCCTTTTTTTTTTCTTGAAAGAACATTTCCTTTGGGAATGGGGGGAAATGAAAAGAGGGAAAAGAAGGTGAAATGTGTCATTGTTGTGATTCGAAAAATGTACTCTGGCATGTTCCCAACTTTTAAACGCCTCCCCAGGTACCGGTTCCTGGAACTGCGCTATCACCGACCCGAGGAGAACCACAAGGGGCGGGTCATCCCGGCGCGAGTGGAAACTGTCGTAATTTTCGTGCCCGACGTGTGGCACATTTTACCCACGAAGGTTGAATGGGAGAGTGTCGTGGAGCTCTACAAAAAGATGCTTGGCGAGAAATTGGTGGCCGTCGACAACAAGGATAAGAAACCGGAGGACAACTCCACAACTCAGGCACTCACGGCATACTTTTATTTCATTTTTGTTTTCGGTTTTTTTTTTAATGAAAAACTTTCATTCACATGTTTAGTTGTCAACATGGTCACACAGCATTACACACTGTCTGCTGAGTAAGATTCTTTTTTTTTTTTTTTAAATTCATTTACACTCATTCACTTTATAAAATTCACAGTGTCAGTTTAAGATCAACAGTTAACATCATCATGACATTATTGGTTTTTTTTTTTTTTGCATTGTTTTAAGTATAAGTTTGATGTGAGCCACTTGGAACTTGGAGGTTGCTTTTCATTTTCAGATAAGTTTCTAATCCTTTGCCCTGGATGTTGGTTCCTTACAATCTGCTAGTCTTCACTCAAGGTGCTCTGTATTTGGTGGAGACCAAATTATATATACATCTATACATAATGCTTTCTCCTTTTGTACTGTTTAGATATACATACAAACACCACAAATGCAATCTTCCCGGGATTACTTCAGTGGCAACTACACCTCCAAGAAAACTGGGAACAATCACACACACTGCATAGACATGGTCATCATAGGCTAAAATTCCTTGTACTCATTTAATAGCAGTGTCTCTTTATTTCCGACAGTTCCCCGAGTTGGTGAGTTATTCGTTTCGGGTGTGCAGTTGCCCCCCACACCATGGAAAGCTCAAAACCAAATCATCAACTGGCTGTGCTTATTCATTTTTTTTTTTTTTCAAAATATGTGTTCTATGTTAAAAGATCCTGAGAGAATGGCTTAAGTTATACAGAATGGGAATATACAGAGAATACTTTGCAAATATTTGAACACAACAAAGGAGCAGTGACTGAATAAAGAATACAGCATACTCATCCATATTCATTTTGTGGTATTCACGCACCCAGCCAACTATACTTCCAATCTTCCAGACCATCCCAAAACATGAACATAACTCTTGATGTGGTCATGGCTTAGTTTGAATCTACTCCCATGTCGATCAGCAAAAAAAAATATCCAGTCCTTTACATAGGTGCGGTGTGCAGCATGTACGTTTCTGTATGTGCTTGTGCATTTGTGTGTGTGTGCGTGTGTGTGTGTGTATGTGTGTGTGTGCAATCGTCCTTTTTTTTCTCTCTGTTTTTCCCTCATGTGGCAGGCTGCTCTATGCATGTATTTCAGAAAGTCAAGGAAATGAACAATTTTGTTTTTTCTTTGGTCATTGTGCAGCATTGTCACAAAAAATAAAATGAAATACTCGTGGCTATCTGTGAACAAAGTTTAGGGTTGTATGTTCAAAACAAAATCAGTCTGCATGGAGTAACATTTTCAAAAACATTTTGTAACACTTCCTGTCAGAGAAAGAAGCAAACCAAATGTGACACTTGCACGCTGTGGTATAAACACAAATTTCTTTGCATGCAATCACTCAGATTTGTACAATTTTGGGTTTTATTCATATTTTTTATTGCCAATATGAGTTTTTCGTAAATCGTCTAGGGTCAAATGAGTCCATGTGATTGCTGGTGATTGGGAACTTTTGATGGCCCTGCTAAAACTTTAGTCACTCCATGGTAACATTGACAGTAATCTCTTATCCCTGTGTGTAATAGGAAGAGACATGTGTTGATACCTGGTTTGTATGTATGTGTGTGTGTTTGTAGGTGTGTGCATGTAAATGTAAGTGTAGTATGCTGCACAAGTTGGGTGCGTGGTGCATGTCTTTGTTTGTGAGTCTGCGCCTTTGCCGTGTAGGCGAGGCGTAACTGCGCATGCGTCATGATTTTAACACCGTGTACCGCTTGTTGTTTGCGTCTGCCCAATGTAGGAGGAGCCAGCGAAGGAGGTGGAGGAGTTCGAGGAGGAGGAGAAGCAAGTTCCGACCAACTGGAAGGATCTCGATCCCAAGAACATGAAAGTATGAGGGGAAACAAAAGCCATACTCTCTCGCAAACCTTACTCTTTTTTTTTAAACAAAGATTTTTTTGGGTTTTTTTTATTGCTTTTGTTTTTGTTTTGAAGGTGGGTATTTGGTATACAAATAGTGAATGGTCACGAGTGCAATGTGCACCTCATCTTTCACCGAGTGCGAAATCTTGTTCCATTGCACGAGTAAAGACCGTACAGTATTTGATTTATACAACGTCCAAGTAGATCTTTTTGGTCTAAGTAGGCCTAGAAGTCTATATATGTATGAAAAATATAGCCATACTTACATGTGGATCCACTGCGATTCTCTTTCTGGCTTGTGCAATCAGTGTAGATACAGGTCACAGCTATACTAGCGCTCATACACACGTACACTAGCACTACGCACCGAACTAGGCCTATGTACGCGCATGCATGTACCGCACACGTACACTGCGCTAGCTGCATGCGATCCTCAATATGCAACACATAGTACACGCAGTACCGCACAATTTCTCGAACCGTGGAATAGAACGAAAAAATCAAACCAAAATTGCACGGCGCGTTGAATGGAGTACTTATTGAATATCACGTCACCAACAATCCTCCAATCAAATTACAAGAATCTACTTGGACGTTGTATAATATCAGATATCTCAGTGTGAAAAAATCTCATCGGTGTGCTCATGGTTTTAATTCACATCTTCATTTCTAGCAGTGCTGAAGAATCTCTCTCTGATAAATTTTGTTGAAAATATGTTTTAAAATATATATCATACACATTAGAGGATGTGGCCAGAAAGTTGTTTACCCTGCCCTTTCACAACAAATATATCTGTGGACTGGTCCAAGGTGCTTCAATCTTTCAAAAGGTTGTAACAAGTATATGTATTGTATTATTGCATTGTATTATTATTATTGTAACAAGGACTATGATATAATAGTGGAATCTTGTAGAAAAGAACTACATAGTTTCAAATCTTGATCTCTTTCATGCGTGCATTGGTGGCAAACTTACCTGGTTTTGTGTGGATTTTTCAGATGTGATATGTCAAAAAACAGGTTTGCATATTGCCCTGATGATATCCACTCCTTATTCACTTGTGTATGTAACTTGTTGACAACGAGTCCTGAGTATACTCGGGCAAGTGTCTATGGGAAATGCATGTTGTTGCAAAATCAGCCTGTCCCTCAACGGGTTAAGGGTATACTTCATTGTTCTTATATTGACTTATCTGACTAAGTGTGCATCACACAACGATGATGAATGTAAACTTTTAATTCATTTATGGAAGAGTCGAATTGATGACTGAGAAATTATGTCATATCCAGAAGGCGATCTTTGCCAGATGATGAAAGAGCATTCTTAAAAAACCATCTTGTCAACAAATCGTTGTCTCGTGCTGCACAGGTCAACGAACTGCGGCAAGAGCTGGAGATTCGGGGCCTCAACTCCAAGGGACTCAAGTCGCAGCTCATCGCCCGCCTGACCAAGACGCTCAAGACGGAGCAGGAGAACGAAGATGCCGAGGCGGAAGCCATGGAAACGGAGGCGGGCGGGGACGAGGGCGGAGACGAGTCCGGCGCCAACGCCCAGGCCCGGGAGGAGGAAAAAAGAGAGGATGAGGAGGACAGGGAGAGGAAGGAGAAAGATGATAAGGACAAGATGGATCGGGAGAAGGATGGCGAGAAGAAGAAGGAAGTGGTGAGGTTACAGTCTTCAAGTGCAGTTCCCTTATGTTACTGTAGAACCAGAAACATTCATGAATTGGAACTTACACTAATTTCCTTTATCGCGGCATTAAAGTTTCGTGAATCACCATTGGCATTCAATGCATTGTGTAGTCTGGCACTTTTGTGTGCATTATACTTTCACAAATCTAGACTGCCTTTATCTTTGTCTAATGAGAACATATTGACTGTGATACTCCAGCAGAAGCATGGAAGAAAATCATGGTATAAATGGGAAATGGAAATGGAATGAAATGGAATGAAATGAAATGGAATGAAATGAAATGAAATGAAATGAAACAAAACAAAATAAAACAAAAAATAGTGACATTTAATATGCAGAACGAGTGAGGATTAATAAGATTGTTTCAGTTTGAATTTGAAACCAAATAGGAAAATTCTGGAACAGTTTGAATTAACCAAATAGGAAAATTCTGGAACAGTTCAGGGCCCTATTTCACTATCATGGAAACTATGCCAAGCCACATAATGAACCCACAGTTGAGACAAATTCAAATTGGGAAGGATACATAGACATTCAAGATGTATTCTGCAACGTCGAAAGCTCAGCACTAGATATCGTTCCCAAATGGCTTACTGAAACAGTTCCTTACTTCTGAGGCTTGATATTGATCCCAAAATTGTCCCTAAAATCAGTTGAATTGAACTTGGGATTGATTTTAACGCTTAGTAAAACAGCCCCCTTAACACACTCAGTTAAATGCAATGTGTGTCCTGTGCATGATACGTTCCGTCCAACGCTGTTGATTGACGTGTGGTGTATCCTGACATCGTAGGACCTAACTGCTTTTGTATGTGAGCGTGTGTGTGTGTGTGTGTGTGTGTGTGTGAGTGACATGTTGCCTCTGTCGTCATGCTAACCACTTTCTCCGTCTTTGGGTTCGCAGGAGGAGGAAAAGAGACGGCTGAGGGAGAGGGAGAAGCGCGACCTGGAGGTGCGCTACACCCTCCCGGACACGCCCACCATCCTGGTACACCCATCAGCCATTGCCAAGAGTGGAAAGTTTGACTGCACCCTCCAGTCGCTGAGCGTGCTCCTTGACTACCGTGTGGAAGATAACAAGGAGCATTCCTTTGAGGTAAGCTATAGCTGGTGTTTCCTCCTGCATCTTTTTTTCTCCTTTTTTTTCTCACTTCCATGAACTGACTGCTCTGATGATGCTTGCGGTATTGATGAGCTCACTTGATTGGACACATTTGACAGCGTATTTACTTGTATTTGTGTTCACAGGTTGTACTGTGCTTTGCTATGTTTCCCATTGTTTGCATTTTAGTCTGGATATGTAGGTAGTGGTGAAATTTCACATTGCCCCCCCCCCCCCCAAAATAAAAAACAAAAAACAAAAAACAAACAAACAAACAAACAAATATAAACAAAATATGCTCCAGCCAATTCGTTTGTTCAAAGATTATGTGTGTGTGTGCTAGGTTGTATATAATTTTGTGTTAGTGTGTCCATGTTTGTGTGTGTTTGTATGAAAGCCTTCACATTTCCTTCTTCCAACCATCCTCATGTCGGTAGGTATCCCTGTTTGCCGAGCTCTTCAACGAGATGCTCCAGAGAGACTTTGCCTTCAACATCTTCAAGGCCATCTACAAGGCCCCGGAGAAGAAGGAGGAGAAGAAGGATGAAAAGAAGGTAGGAGATTTACCAACAAGTGGCCTGAAGACGTATTCTTTGTGGAAGTTTAGCTTCCCACGGTTAAAGTACTGTATGATGTTCCACCTGTAATTACCATTTATACAGGTGCAATGCAATGGTAATGCATGTCAAGTTTAGTTGGTGTGGTACCTAGATTTGTTCGTTATTGCTCTTGATCTATGTTCCATGTATTTCTCAACATTTTCCTGTCCTTTCTGTTTACTGTATTGATCCCGATCTCCGGTCTTTGTTGTTAGGTCAAATCTAACAAAGCAAAACAAGCACAAAAACTCACAGTCCATCATAACTCTGTTGTATATGAAGAAACTAAATGCCATAGCAATTTTCATACTGGACTGCTTCTGTCCATGGCAGTCAAGGCAAGTACTCTTGCCCAATATCCTTTGTGTGCAATGGGTCCTTTTATCCTTTGACACCATCAGCTGACAGTGATATTCCAAGAAAAAACTCCCATTACCAGGTTCATCTGCTCACAATTGTCTCTTGCCTCTGTGCCGTAAAACAGTCAGACTGTGATGTATTATTGCAAAGTCATGAATGATATGTGTAGAGAAGTGTCATTGTGAGCAAGAGCACCAGTCACGGCAGGAATTGTTATTTTGATGGAGCTGGTGATGTCCTCTTCTGTGCAGAAAAAAAAACAAAACCAGGAATATGTTAATGAATGCTTGTCCCTTGTGCAAGTGAACATGTAGAAATGACCTTCACCTGTACGTTCCCCGCCACACAATGCACGATGGCACACACACACACACACACACACATACACACATGCACATGTGCACACGCACACATGCAATCTGCAGAAAGACAAAGACAAGAAGGACGAGAAGGACCGCAAGGATGACAAGAAAGAAGACAAGAAGGAGGACCGAGAGGAGTCGAAGTCGAAGAGGCGCAAGACGGACGACCGGGACGGAGACAGAGACGACGACCGAGACAGGGTTGGTTAAAAAAAAGCGTTCGCGAGATGGTTTAGACAGCAAAAGTGGGCACCATTTATCAAAGACACTCTCTTAAACGATGTTTCCAGGTAGAAACAATATGAGATGCATTGTCCTCCATGCTGCAAATATCTCCAATATTTTGTATGTATACGACGAAAAACAACCTATGCTACTTGACATGATTGTTGAATGCTTCATAAAGATCTGTGAGTGATCATATTTCTCATACTTTGTTCTTTTCCTAAAAAGTTGTGTTGCATATAACTGTTCTATGAAAGAAAAAAAGTTTATTAGCATGGTAATTTTAGTCATGGACATCATATGTATGTACTGGTGGCACCATTTCCAAAACTGTTTTGTGATTGATTGCTGTTGTTTTTTTCATCCAGTTGAACATCATTACAGTCTGTAATCAGTGCATATGCTGCCCAATGTAGCACCTCTGTGTAGCTGTGGAAAGTGAATGAATTTTTCTTTTTCAACGAAGGTTGAAGCAATGTGTGTGCAGTAGTCACAGATATCATTTCATATTTTATTGGCCATTGCCAATGCCAGTGGCAGAATGAAGAAATGGTGATTGACTGTAGAGTGATTATCTTGATTTGCCTACTAAGTGTCACGTTGCTAAACATTGGTGTATGGCATCATACAGTGAGCTTCACTTTAGACACCCTTAATACATACTGATGTGCAAGATTGATGAGTACTGTGATATTACTGACGTAATGTATTATTGTCGTGTCGCTTCGCCCCGGAAGGATGATGACCGAAATGACAAGCGAGACGATGATCGGGACGACGACAAAGACGGAGATGGGGACGAGAATGAAGGGAAGAGCAACGGTGATGAAGACGATGACGGTGAGTTTTGCTGGACTACACATTTGCCTCGATGATGTTACTTTTTGGAGAACACCATACATTTCAGTTTTTCATTGGAAATATGATGGTGATACAAGGTCTGCTGGCTTTGCCACCTCTTTTTGAGCCTGCCAGGGGAGCTGATGTATTTTCTTACAAACT
The DNA here is from genome assembly GCF_040938485.1 of Diadema antillarum. Classification (NCBI taxonomy): domain Eukaryota; kingdom Metazoa; phylum Echinodermata; class Echinoidea; order Diadematoida; family Diadematidae; genus Diadema; species Diadema antillarum. Next base: position 222,834 of record NW_027272451.1, read on the forward strand.
TAAAGAAAAATTATGACACTTTCAAGATGCATACCCTGTCATGCTTGCCTCGTATTTGTACAGCTTTAGTATATTTGCACATTTTAGTCAATTGAATGTCATTAGTAGATTTGTCCACTCATGGTATATGTTCATTTTATTGAGGAAAAAGAAAGAGGGAGGGGAAAAAGCCTCCTCGAAGTATATGTGTTAAAAAGCAGGGTGTTGAAAACTGCAGAAATTTCACACAACTACCATTTTCATTGTAATTGTTTATTTCCTGAAATGATGACACCAAAATAAAGTTTAATGTTCTTCCAAATCATATCATGTGTAGAGATACTGTATCATGCTGAAGTCAACATCACCATTCATGTTGGCCCTGCCAGTCAGTTTGACATTCCTACTCAGTAACTCTTATCTGACTTTTATCATGCTACCCCTTCCCCCATCCCCCCCACCCCCACCCTTTCCCAATTCCCAATCCATTCTATCAACACAGACGACAGGAAGAGAGGGGACCGGAAGGGCGATGATGACAAGCACAAGACGCGCCGGAGCAAGATGGAGACGCTGGACCCGCAGCTCCTGCTCTCCTGCATCTACTTCGATCAGAACCACTGCGGCTACATCCTGGAGAGGGATCTGGAGGAGATTGTGTACACCATTGGGCTACATCTCTCCCGGGCCCAGGTAGGTCATACTGAGCTTTTACCGAATTTTTCATCCTCTGGCCTCTATCCCAAGTCTCCGTGTGCAAACAATTCTATGCTTTCCTTCTTCAATCACTGCCTTTATTTCATGTCACTGCCTTCAGAGGTACTGTCCTATCATTTTGTAACTTTTTTTTGTTTCTTCAATCCTTTTTTTGGTCTTCAACAGGTGTCGCTACTTTCACTCACTATTTCTCATGAATGTGTTTTCATACTTGCACGATTTCTGTCCAAGTATGTGATGATATTCTCTGTTGCTACTCAGTTACTCTTCTATTGTTACTGTAAAGTATTATCTCAAAGTCCTTTGAAATGCGATATCATTGGAATTTAGTGGGTAACGCATGAGTTAAGGTTTGTTTCTACCTGTGATTTGCTTCATTTGCATCACAAATGTTGCTTCAGACTGTCTCTCACCTCTTAATGCCACATTCTTCTTGTGAGCATTACATTGAGTGTATTTGTCTTTGTTTTATGCCCCTGTTCTCCTACAGTACCCCTTTTATATCGAAAACGCTTTTGTTTTTGCTGTTGTCATATGAAGTTACAGGTAAAAGCAGTGGTATGTGTACATTAAAAGACAGAGATTAGTAGAGTTACCCAGCCCACCAATCTTTGTGGGAAATATTCACCATGCACAAAAAGATGGCTTGTTTGTCCATTCAGAGAATTGTAAGCAGGCACAAGATATTGATCAGTGACTTGATTGCTCATATACCCTTCTGGTCTTGTCTGTTGCCACTGACAGGTACGCAAGTTGCTGCAAAAGGTGGTGGCGAGGGACTGCTGGAACTACCGAAAGTTGACGGACGGACTGAAGAAAGAGAAGGAGGAGCTCTCCAAGGCGGACATCAACGGGATGCCATCCGATGAGGATCTGAGTAAAGGTACGCCCGGGGATCAGATGGGCAACAAGCATACCCATGCCCAAGTGGTCACTGACCTGCGGAAATGGGAGGAGGGGGGATTGTAGGGTATAAAACTGCATGTTGGTTTGAAAATGCATGTATGTTGAGTAGAACGACACATGCAGTGTTACATTGGTACTATCTATCAGTTGGATAGGCGAGTCAGGGTTGGTGTGATCTAACTTGTTTACAGAGCAACAAGAGGAAATGTGTACAAGGATGACCATGTGTGTCGATAGCATATTGTAGGAACATGTCACTTTTTATTGAAAAGGAAAGATAACCTTCTGAAGAGTGAAGTTGACTGGCTCTTATCACTCAGGATTATAATTTCAACTCGAATAGGAATATAATATATTTTTATTCCATGTAGCGCAAGGGAGAATTACATCATACAGTGACACGACTAGTCAGACACTTAACACAATGTTTTTGTAACCTCAAATTACCTCATCAATTGCTGCTTCCCTACCAACAGGCAACCAGATCATTCAGGAGAAGACGGCCATGACCAAGAAGGTGTCAAAGGTCGCGGTCACCGACGGCGCCAACATGGTCAAGTACGGCGGCACTGTGATCGACATCGGCAACCTGCTCAACCAGGTGCAGCGGGCCGACCAGGAGCGCTCGGCTGCCCAGAAGAAGATTGACCTCCTCGAGAAGGAGATAGGTGAGTGGGTCTGTGCTTCTCGAGGGGTGCAGATGATTTGTTCGTTAACCCCTTTGAAACGTTGAGTCTTTTGTTGTGTCTGTAGATGGTAGATTCCTGGTGGTGTTGTACAGCCGTGCTTCTCAACGTTGATTAACCCGAGGCCCACTTTGGCCTGTACAATCTTATTTATTAAGGCCCACTTAGATCGAATACTAACCTTTTCTATTCTATTTTTGGGAGACATCCCACCCCACCTGCAAGAGTTTTGGGGCTCACTGGTTCGGAAGCATGGTTGTACAGCGATCTTGAATGTATTTCAGTGGACTTTGGCAGACAAAAATGTTACACGTCATAACCCTAATAAAGATGGGGGGGGGGGGATCTCGAGAGTCACAGAGTTCATGATGTGTAATTTCTTTCTTTTACAATACCTCGTAGTGTCAAATGAGAGGAAGAAAGAAAGCAAGGAGGGGAAACAGAAGAAAATGTCACATGTGCGTGTACAAGCTATGGCTCTGTTAAATGAAATACAATAAGGAATGGATTATTGGTCTTAGAATAAGGCAAACTAATGCAGATCGTAGAATTAGGCAAACTAATGCAGGTCTTAGAATTAGGCAAACTAATGCAAGTCTTCGAATTAGGCAAACTAATGTAGACATGAGCTGACTGTGATGGCTTGTATGCTCATTTTCCCACACAACAGAGGAACTCAAGAGCAAGGCCTCGACGACTGAGGCCACGGTCACCAACGTCAGCGGCGAGCTCCAGGACGTGCAGAAGCGCCTCTCGACGTCGGAGCGCGCCCTCGTCAGTTCGACGTCCCGCAACAAGCGCCTGATCGACGTTGTTGGCACGGCCCAGAAGAACCTGGACGAGATCATGCTCAAGTTCAACGAGGTCCTCGAGGAGGCCATGCTCCCGCTCAAGCCGTCGACACCGACACCCACGGCGTCCTCAGAAGAGAAGGTGAAGGTGAAAGAGGAGAAGACCAAGGTCGAGCCCAAGGTCGAGCCCAAGGTCGAGAAAGTCAAAGTGGAACCCAAGTCATAGAAGTAGATGGTTACAGCTTATTTGGGGGGATTTTTTTGTTTTTGTTTTTTCATATGTGTGTTTGTGTGGTTTATGTGCTTAAAAAACAGCATTGCGCTTAAAAATATGGATAAGCAATCTATTGATGGTTGAGCTGTTTGTCCTTTTTCTGAGGATGCACATGTCAAGTTTTATTAAATGTTCATCCTTACCACACGTCTCTCTCTTGTGTGTCATGCTGTTTTGGACAAAAAGCTATATCAGAAGATGTTAGAAGGTCTGTCAAGTGAAGAGTGAAAATCGTCCTACAGTGGACTCCCTCGGACTGGCAGTTTTCTTTCATTATATTGAAATTTCGTTATAACCAAACAAATAAACAATAAAAATCCATAAAGTGGATAATGTTGCGGCCTGAATTTCTACTCCGTTGTAACCAGAATTTTGTTATAACTGCGTTAGTTATAACAGGAGTGCTCTGTAATTGACTATAGGCTGTGGCATCTTGCAACTGTACAGTGACTTGAGACATTGAGCGTATTCTCTGTTTATTATTTTTTTTTTTTTTCAAAGTTCTTAAATGCTCTGCTTCAGATCTTGTGAATGTACAAATTAGGTTCCAGATATTTTTTTTTTATAGTTTGACAGACCATGACTCAAACAATGCAAGTGATGTGAAAGGCTATTTGCCGCCAAAGAAATCAATAGTTTTACACTCTTATAGTTTCGGGAAAGTTGCATTTTTTATTTGGCTTCCGTGCCGTAGCTGATATGTTTTGTTAAGAGTCAAACGATGTGTATTATTCATACAATGGGCTTTGTACAGAGGTAGCTTTTATTCTATGTAAGCTGTTGCAGTCTGCTTGTGCTCTGAAGTAGTTTCTTCCAACTCAGTGCAGTCGCTGTTGTGCATGTAAATACAGCAGACTAGAAGTGACATGTTCTGTCTTTCCTGTATCTTTCTTTCTCCTCTTTCGCATCAAGATGTGTAAGCGAGTTGATGGTGAGTGCATGTCACAATGGCCCTCTATCAACGTATATACCACTTGAAGTACGTACATGCCCACCTAATGGCCACTTTTTGGAGCATGAATAACTTTGCCTTATATTCCTTTGTGAGTTGAGGACTTGCATAATTTTGTGATCTGTTATTGTCTCAGGACCTACTGTAAATACAGCTCTACTGCAAGAGTGACTTTACAACTGAAAAATAAAAATGGTAACAATTTCCAAGCTTTTTTGACTTTACAGCTTGTTGCAATTGGCAATTCTGAGTATTTCAAATTCCTATTATAGTAAATTCAGTATGCAATATCTCTTTCTTTTTTTTCCCCTTGAGGAAGACCTCTGACTCAAATTATGAATAATGTAGAGGTAGAATTTTTCACTCATGGATCTACTTGAGCTCCTGTGGATTTGACTCATTGGATTTTTACTGTACTATCTCTTACACTGAGAAGGTCCTGTCATAGCAGCTTATTTTGGAAACAGACACTTCATTCACCTTGTAACATGTTTTAATCGATGAAAAGCATTCATCAGCTGGCCCATCTAATCATGTTGGGGCGAGATGGAATCTCGCTCGGTGCAACACAAGCTTGTCACATAACTACAGTTCACTTTAGAATATTTCTGTTGAATATTCAAGCAGTACACATGTTTTCTTCTTTCCTAAGGAAAAATACTAAATGCAGAAGAATTCCATTTTCTCAATATTAACAAAGAAAAAAAACCCACACCAACAAATGTAATGAGATCTTGCCATAAAGACCCAGGCCTTCTGTGGCAAAACATAATAAGATTACTCAAGTTATCTGATTAGACTATGGGAGAGGATTGTCTCCTTCTTTGAGACAAGACACTGACTGTAAATAATGATAAATTTGGTGATGCAAAGAAGTTTTGGAAGTGTGATAACCTAGTGGATAGCAATCTTGCACGTCAATATACTAGAACGACAGAGGGTTATTTCATACCAATCATGCAATGTAAAATGGCATGTAAATAAAGTGGATGTGGTAAGTGCGCACTTCTGTGAAAAACCTCGACGTCAGTAGTGTTCTATTGGTTTGTCGGAAAACTCCTGTTTTGAGCTCTGCATAAGGAAGCTTTTTCTAGCCTTTGTTGAAGATTACAAAGACGGTGTAATTTGGGTTCTTTTATTTAAAGATGGCCTTTGCCATCACTACGAAATGTGGTTTATTTGTTGACAATTCACTTTATGTAATGCAATGTGTTTACTACAGTCTGCTGCGTACAAACCACCAAAGGACTTTTGAAAATATTTGATGTCTAGTGTTTGCTTCTAAATATAAACCTGCTTTTTATCCTTTTTTGAAACCATGATTACAGTGGAAGGTCATTGTCCATGATAGGAAACTTGACAGCTCACTGTTGTGTACTCTTGTCTGCAATACACTGATTGTTTTTTTTTTTGTTTTTTTTTCATATATAAGTTTTGGTGTTCGGTTTCTCCATATGCACAAATTAAGGTGATGGGAAAGGTATTAAGTGTTAATTGCTGTATTTTGTACTGACCTTTGCATTTGTGTTCAAAAGGAAAGATTGTTTCATTTTGCGAGAACTGCATTGTGTTGTAAGGTCAGTTGTAACCTTCCAACTATTCTGCAGAATCCTTACGAGAGTTACTCGCTCTTGGAACAGATAATATTCCCTCTCACAGGATGTTAGCAGGCTATTTCCCTGTGTTTTGCCATCTCTTCTTGCCCGACCAACGCAAGAAATGGTAATACAGGAAATTTATTTGTATTACAATTTGAATCTTGAGCAGATTTCTTCTACTAGCACCCATCTGTGAAAATGTGTGAATTATGTACCTATGATCCCCAGCGCATTTTGATCTTGTCTTGAAGTCTCGTTGGAACTTTGTAATGAGCATGTTTTGTGACAGTTTGAATTGTCTGAGCAGAGTTTGTCAAAACATCCCTGAGAAAACACAAACGAAAATTAGGTATGTTCGATATCCATGTTGTGTGATTTTGACCACTCCAGGGGCAGTCATTCTTTCTCAGGTTTTACATGCCTGTAACATATGTACATTCTTTCTCCCTGCAAGCCTCACCCCCCCCCCCCCCCACCCCCCCATCCCCAATTTGAAACTTGGCTTATAATGAACGGACGATATGGAAATAACATGAGACCTACAGCTGAGATTGCATCAGAGCTTTTTAAAGTGAGTCAGAATGTTGGAATACATTGACATGTGTGTAAATATTGTACATAAGTCAACAATTTCTTTTTTTTTCCAAGACATATGATACAATCAAGGGGGAAGTTTGTTAAGGTGATGAACAGTCCAGCCAAAGCACTTGAGAATGATTTGCGAGTTCAGATTAAATTCACTTCTCATGGAAGTATTGAAGAACCAACACCAATCGTGATTGTGTCACCATTATTCTGACCCTACCTTTGTGCTTTTCATTGTTACCATTTTCTGTTTGCAAGTGTGTGATTGCATGTGATGAATGTTGATAGCTAGTCAACTAGAATTTGTATTGACAGTTGTCATAAAGTCCATAATCAGACTATACCTTACATTTCTTTTTCACTACATTGGGATATTGGAATTCAATACTCCCATCGGCACCACCTGTTGGGCTTCAGTGTAAAGTAAGAAATTCCGTGTGCATTTTAATTTGGCAAATCTTGGCTCTCATGAAATTTGCAAAATTAAAATGCATCCAAAAATTTCTTGTTTTACAGTATTCTTATCCTAGTTTATTGAACTTGGGCATTTTTCTGTAAGATATGTTTTGAAATTTTCAAACATCATACTGTACTTTGAAACAATGCACATGCTAATGGGTGGTTGTCAATCAGTGTAATTGGTAGTGTCATAGTACTAGTAACGGAAAATGAGGAGAAAGAATATGAATTTGAGCACAGCATTACACACGCCTTAGTACCTGGGCAGTGAACATGTATCAAGTGTTATTTGTGGTGAGTGATGGGTGGTTAGAGGAGACCTTACATATTTTTATCTTTATTTTTCTCTTTTTTTTTCTTTTTTTTTTGATGGGGGGAGGGTTCAGATTCTGGTGTGTATGCTCAGTTGCAAGGAAATTAACCTGTGGAGGACGGACTGGTTTTGCTTTAACATGCACATCCCATAGACACCTGTCTGAGTACAGTGTATTCTTGGGACTCATCTTCAGCGGGTTAATGTTTGTCCAGGTTTATCAACATAGGAGAAACAAATGTGGACGTGTGGAATGCATGCATGTAGAACAAGCTTTCTGGGCAAAATTGATTTCCATTACACTAAAAAAAAAGTTTGTGTATGTGATGATGAGATTCTAGTTGCCATTGCTTGATCAAGACAATTTGTGAGGAAGGCCTTTTGTCCCTTAAGAAAAAAACAAAGCAAAACAACCCCTCCCCCTATTAAAAAGAAACAAAAAATGTGAAATTTCCTTGTGAAATGGAGGCAAAAAGAATTATCGTCTGATGTAATGTAAAGTCACTTTCAAATTATTATCTGGAACACTGATTGGTTTGCAGTGTGAAAGTGAGAGATGGTTTGGAGAGGAGCCTAAGATGATGTGGTTTGAAGAGATTGGTTGTGTGAACGACACGTGTATCAGAAGTCCTTTTATTCATTCAGACTGCATAGTCCTGGGCAACCACCAGGAAATGAATAGACTTGAACCGTAGAAATGCAAACCAATAGCGCTATCATACACTCATACACACCATAAGTGTGGATAAGGTCCGTGAGAAAGTAAGAGATGGTTGAAGGAGGACCCTGAAGTCCGGCATTAATGCGATGATGTAGTTGGAAGTGATTGGCCGTGTGAACGACATGCGTACGAGAAGTCCTATTATTCATTTAGACTGCCTAGTCGTGGGCAACCACCGGGACAATGAATAGACTTGAACTGTAGAAATGAAAGTTCCTCTCTGATTGAAAAGAAAAAGGTGAAGTGCGTGCATTAGTTCTCTTTCGAAAGCCAGAGAAATGAGGGAAGAGGGAAGGCAAACTGTTGTTATAAAAGTGACATCATTTTGCAAATTGAGTATGCCATGGCCCATGGGCATGGAGTGTCAAACAGGCCAACATTCCAACATTCTGAAACAGTTGAAAATACCTGTGATCACGTGAAGCTTTTTCAACCAATCACCTGGGGATAAACATAAATTCTTTATCCAAAATAGAATACATGCCTTTTTCTCCCAGCTTCCAGTGGCCCGTTGCATGAAACTTACCATTGAATTTCAATGGTAACTACCGTCAAAATTAGGCGTCACAGCCAATCAGCATCAAGGATTACAAAATTTACCGCTAATTTGAAGATTTACCGCTAGAAAGGAGCGGTAAGGGTTTTATGCAACAGGGCCCAGATCCCCCGTTCGCTTCAGTCAGTTCTCCCAGGGATCATTTTTAAATTCCCCTGGCGCGCGCGCGTACCCAGTATCGAAGCGCAATCGCGGTCATTGTGCGTGTGCGCCACTGGTGTGTGCTGGGCTCGTCGGTGCGCGATTGTCAACTCATTGATGCATTTTGCTGTGAATACTTGCATCGGGGAGATTCAACGCCGCGGAAGACCGCTAGCCCTCTCGACCGGTCCTTAGGCGCTTGTAAACCTAGGTCCTACGACCACGTGCTGCATCGAATGAATGCAGTTTCATACATGCTTTTACCACTAATTAGCTAATTTGACAGTCTCACAGGTGACTTGATAGCGCCTAGCTAGGGCCTGATGTAGCCACATACTGATGACCAACGTGCAACGAATCTCGTCGTCAGAGAGGTTGTGACTGCTGTTTATCCACGACTAGAGGGAGAGTTTAGCTTCCGCGAAGTGAACCAGGCCCAGGCCAGCTCAAGAATCCCATAAACTCTGTACCTTGGCCCCATTTGTATAGGATTGATTATCACAGATATCGAGGCCTGGTGTTGATCTTAAAATCATCGAGCATCAAGTAATTTTATGACCATGGCAGATACAGATAACGGCGAACCTGAAACCAAGAAAACCCGTCACGAAGTCAGGTAAAAAAAGCTAAAACAAAAACAAAAAACAACCCAGTTTCTAGTAATTCTATGTCAGATCCGATGTAACACTCAGTTAGATCTCGTTAGAACTCTCACTGTAGTGTAGGTACATTTTCCAAGCAGCAATCTTATTAATTTACTAAATATTTAACAGTGAACGGTTAGACTCTGTCTTCCTAACTTTGATTAGGCCCTATCTTTGATTTTGGTCTAGATCTGTAGCAGTTACCTAATAAGTTCTAATTAAGCTACGTTAAAAAAGATTAGATACTGGTAGCGGCCAGGCATTCTATTGTACATGAAGTAGGTCTATAGGCCTACAGTTCGATAAGTTCATTGCTTAGAAACGTTCAGCGTAACTGACATTTGTTCCGTTCACATTTCTCGATACACGTTCACTTTGGCATATCATATTGTATACGATTAACGTTTTTAATGCCTGACATAAGTTCACGAAGTTGAATAAGCAAATATGTTAGCTTGTACATTTTTCCAACCATTTTGTACATTTCATGATTTTGTATGAACTCTACTTTCGCCACATACTTTTACATTCTCTATCGTCCCCATCTCTCCTTCAATGACTTCATCTTTCGAGAAGCTCACTAGCCTGGGGGGAGCTACTGTAAAAGCTCAACTTTCTCTGCTTCTCCCTCCTCCACAATCAATCTCTCTCCGCTCTGATCTCTCTGTCTTTCCCACTCTGTCTCCTCTCTCTGTGGGTCATTGATCATCTCTGCTGGTTTTCCTAAAACAATCACTTTCTCTATCCTGTGTTATTTCTACAAATTCTTTAATGATGATTTGCGAGCCTCTGCTCGCTAGAGTGTCAGACAGTGGATACAAATTCTTAGTATTGAAACAAACATTAATTCTCTGGGGTGGCTCGTCAACGGACACCACCTGACGTCCACTCACTCTTCTTACTTTTTAGGCTGCCACTGTAATGTGCATAAATAAGACTGCCCATAAATAACCTCAAGTCAAAACAAGGTAATCGCTTGTCAATACTGACCACTGCTTTGTAACCTTTCTTGACCCACTGCCTTGTTTTCCTGCCTGACATCAGAGAGGTGAGTCACCTCTCTGCTGTTCTACATGTTCATGTATAAATACTGATTGCTCTTTGTGCTGTGATATGGTAAATATATGAACTACTGACATGGTCACACTATAATTCTGTCAATTTACATGCTTTCGTTTCAAGATGACGATATGAAAATAATCACTGGCAGAGTGACACATGTCGTTGTAGGCAGTGTTTATATGAACATTGATATCGCCTGCCGAAAGGCAACATCGAAATTAAGAGAATTAAAGCATTATAATCATGCATAGTGCAATTGAAATGTGGAAGGTAATGCTTACTTGACAGACATTAATCATGAAACACACGGTGAAATGAGTGTCCAACACAAATGTCCTGTTTATGACTGAGTCTTTTTATCGCTTGCGATTATAACGTGCTCGGGTAAAGTCCGGCTGTCGTGGTTGACGAAGACTAACTGTAATCAGTAGGACGTGGCGTGGATGAAGAGAATCGGGATGATTGATGGTCGATGTCGATGTCAAGATTGTCAGCTATCAACGGTCGCTCGACAGAACAGTGAGTTGCCTGGAGGTGTCGTGTTGATAGTTGGCAAGCGCAAGATGGCCAGCGGCAGCAGCGGGTCGTGCCGGTAGAAGCCGATGTGTTCGAGGTCGAGCCAAATAGGCAGAGGACAATCGAGATTTTATGGCGCGTAGCGGTCGATGAGGCAACGGTCTGCGAGTCGTGTCGTATCTTGGCGTTGTGAGAGTTGAGCGATTCATATCACGGTGTGTCATATCGTGTCGAAGCAACAGCTGTTGAGCGATTTGTATCGTGTTGAGAGTTCGAGTGATTCGAATGGCATTGTGCGGTTGAAGGCGGGTCGTTGCAGATGGGTGTTGATGCGGCGCTTAGGTCATCGTTGACGTCGATCGTGCGTGCCTGCCGAAGGAACCGTCGAGTCGTAAGGTGGGTGAAGTAGACGGCGGGTGGCGGGCGGCATCATGGCAGACGAAAACATGCAGCGTGCTCATTGCGATGGCATGTTCGAAGTCGATTGGCGTTGGCATGGTGGGCGATGTCGTTGCGACTGCGTTGCGAAGTGCAGAACTTGTGCCGGCGTTCTAGTGGCAGGGTCGTAATTGTCGGATCGATGTCGGCTAGTAATGGGCTTGATGAATTTCCCCGGCAGTAGGCTTAACATGGTCCGTGAAACCAGTTGAGTCGGGGAGTAGCCCATGAGATGCGTGGTCGACTATCGAAAAGGTGTGTCGGTAATTATGATGATGCGTGAGCGAGATAGAGGGAAAGTCCTTAGGTCAATGAATTGACGGTAGACCGTGGGCTGAGCTGAGCGACTGCATGTGGCAGTGGGCCGGTGACGTGACCAGAAAAAGGAGCGATCCCGTTGAACGTTCCATGTGGTGGTGAGCGGGTTTATTAAAGCCTTAGGAGGCTATGCCATGTCTACCTCAGACGCCTCAGGTTATCTAACTCATTTCCTGTTAATCATTATTTAAATGGCATTATTTAGAGACTGCAGACTGCCAGACTAATTTGATAGATTCTGAATACAAGCAGTGTGCTTTTAATAGCACAATTCCTTGGTCTGCAATAATAGTGAATTGTTCGTCGTTGTTCCCCTTGTAAGATTTTCTTTTCTTTTCTTTTTTTTTTGATGAGGAAAGTTATGTCAAATAAAGTTCATTGTTATTCAATATATAGTGAATTTAATTTCATCTACCAGTAGATATTGATTAGTGTCAACCTTTCCTTATGTGAGCCAGGAAAATTGTAATTGAAATTTGCTGTGGTAGGAAATTTATCAAAAATGTCTTTCTTCTTCTTCCAAAATTGTACTGAAATCTAGAATAATTCTGATGTCATTCCTACTGGTTTTCATAATGTGGGCTGTCTCAGCGTATGTGGAAGGTTTTGTAACCATTGATGATTGAGATTCACAGGTACAGTACAAAACATGTGGGTGAAAGCAACAATTAGTGAAAGAACTATGTTTGTGAGAGCAATGTTTGGAATGAGACAACACCTATGGTAACCAGCCAAGGCAGTAAACCTGCTTTTGATAATCCTCTTGCTTGTTATAAATGAATGTCCAGACTGATGGATCAACAGTACTTTTGTGTCTACTTTATCATCATGTGCATACAGTAGCTAGTACCATAGAAGAAAGCTCTCTCTCTTACATTTTAAAGGACAAGTCCACCTTGAGTTAATGCAGCAATGCTAGTAGAACATATCAGTGAAAGTTTGGGGAAAATTGGATAATCTGTTCAAAAGTAATGAATTTTAAAGTATCTGTGCAGTCACTGCTGGTTGATAAGACTACTACAGCTTGTGATGTCACATGTGTAGAACGATATTAAAGGAATATTTAAAGAGAATTTCACAAAATTGTATTCTTTGCGAAAAGAGCACATTCCCTCAACTTGTCACTGACTTATGTTAAGGGTAATATTATTCCCCCTTGCCTTCTGAAAGAGGTAAGTCAAGTGTTCATTTATTATGCAAGAGAAGTGAAAATATGTTTAATTTTCTTTATATTTTCTGTATATCGTTCTACACATTTGACATCACAAGCTGTAGTAGTCTTCTAATCCAGCAGTGACGGAGAAGAAATTGCAATAATTAATAACTTTTGAACAGATTGTCCGATTTTCCTCAAATTTTCACTGATGTGGTCTACTGATATTGCTACGTTCACTCAATCCGCATAGATGAAGGTGGACTTTTCCTTTGAATTTGCATGTATGCCAAATGTTGCACTTGGCCTATAAATACAAATTGTAAGCAGTTGTGCTAATGCAAGAGTGGTTCTTGATGAGAACGCCATCTAAGGTGGTGTCCATATATTACAAAGCTTGGGCTCATCTGCCTTACCTTTTGCTTCACCTTTGATTATACAAGTGAATGTAGTAGCTACATTGTAACATCTGCAATTTGCTGTAAAAATGCTCCCAAATGTCATAACCCATATGAACTTGTTCACATGATGTTTATCATTGATTTAACCTTCCTCCATATCTTGAAAGTAACTCAAGGTATCATCATGAAACTTATTACATGTTTATGCATGTTCTACCTAACAGTGATTCTCTTTAGAACTTTAAGGTCAAAGTTCAAGGGTCAAAGGCCAGATTTATATATGCTAATATTTTAGCATTTGATACTGAAATTACGTTTTTTCCCCATACCTTTAAAATAACTCAATGCATTGTCAAGACATTGTACTGTAGACCTATCAGGAGAACTATGCATTATGGCGGAGGCATACCAGTCGCCGTAGCAACATTTCTAGTTCAAATATTGATTTCTAAAATTTTGCCCTAGATGAAGAAAAGCGGAATGTATTAGATTTTAATGATAAAATTAGACCAGCATAACAGTTTAATATGTGAAGTTGCATGCAGTGTGGTTTAGATTTTGCTGTTCCTAATTATACCAAACATGTGGAGCAGTTCTGTTAGTCTGTGACCGTTCTACACAAACTTTATTTTCACAGTCCTAGCAAGCACTTGCTTGCATATGTGACCGGCGACAACGGTTTCAGGCAAAAGTCGGGAATTTTGAAAATTCATTTTTTCACTGAATCACATTGCCCATTTCCTAAGCTTTGCATTGATATAAAACACTTGTATACTTCGGCACCATAAGTGGGCATAGAAAGAGAAACAAAATGCACTTTTTAAGTTGTTAGCCTGACAAAATTGCGAGAAAACAAGCTTTGAAGATTCACCTCTTTCTCAAAGACAGTGTCCGAACGGTGATGCGAGGGGAGAATCACCCATCCGTACGATGGTGCCAATCGATGTTAAGCTCCGCCTCTAGCAACCACATCGCCTTCTGATTGGCTCACTGAGAGAGTCAAATTTCCCGGGCACCTTCCTCGGAGATCAGCGTATGGAGCCGAAAAACAATGCATTTCGCTCGGGTTTGTTTACCAGTACGTCTTCCAAGATGGCGAATACGATAATTGCACGTATGGTGTACATGTACATGTGTATGGTGCACGCATTACGCAATGGCATCCACACGCAATGACCGTGTGCATGTAACAGGAGCGGTGGCGAATCCACACATTTACAAATCGCGTTTTCATTGTTGTTGATTTGTCTTTATCATTGGCGACCCTTTTGAAGGCAGAAAATTGCTAGTGCTGGCAATTGCCATGCTTCCTGTTTGTTTTGCTTTTACAAGACATGCATATGTTGCTTTGTTCGGTGGTGCTAATTAAATTAAAACAAACAAACAAACGACTCATTAGTTTGGTGCGATCTTGACGTGTAGTATTTGAATATAATTGGTCACATGTGACCGCTCCTTTCCTCTCATCTACCTTCCATTAAGTCACTCTGCTGTCATAATTTTTACAACATGTACAAGCAGACAAATTTGAGAATATTTAGTTTTCTTTTCACACGGTTATGTCATGCTACATGATTTTTGTTTCACTTCCGTTGTTGAACATTGCAGTAGAATAGTTTGGATAGAAAGCCAAATGAAGAGCACGCACTACAGAGCGAGCGTATAATAGAAACCACTATAGCAAGAACAATGGAGCATGTAATCGTGCACGCGTGGACAAAGCATTCCCCAAACACTGCAACTGGTGTCTCCGAAAGCCGAATTATGTAAATGTATGCGACGCACCAGCCAATCGCATGCGAGACCCTGCAACACTGGGGATATTGGCGCGGCGTTCGAAAGAAGCTCGAAACTGACGAATGCGATCCAACATAGGGTGCTTAAAATTCCATTTTCGATAGGAAAAACATAGTCTTATGCTATGAAATTTAGTGTAGATGTAGAAAACATATCAAAGATTTGATTTCTGCGAACAACCTAAATTGACAAAAATAATGGTCAAAATCTTTGTACCCCACCTAGGAGGGAATTTGCTCTTGCGACTTTTGCCTGAAACCGTTGTCGCGGGTCACATATTGCTGTCAGTCTCTTCCGATTGGGTGTAGACTTATTTGTACTAATGCACTCATAAACAAAAGTTTTAAGATTTCAGTCGGTTTCCTTTTTTATTTTTCTTAGTTTTTTATCAGTGAGAATGTACAGTAATTTCAGTATCTAGAAGTAAAATAGTGTCTCTGTACATGTACTGTAGTATCCATGGTACAGTAGTCTCTGCATAATTGGGTAGTGTCTTGCAGAGCACTTCTTACACGAGGGATGGTATAGCATTGGTTGAGGTGAGGATTTGTGAGATACTATGTAAGAATCACTTGAATATGAAATGTTAAAGAGCATACAATTCTAAGGAAAATTCAAAGTTAAATTGATGTAAATCAGTTTTGAAATTTCTGAGATATCCAAAAACGAAATAAAACAAAGCAATGCTAATAAATGTTAGGTCCCATCTTTTATTAGGATCAATTGTTTTGGATATCTTAGCCATTTCAAAAACAATTTTTATCCGTAAAACTTTGAATTCCTCATAGAATTATATGTTTTCCCATATTTCATAAGAGGTTTCTCATTATCTAAACAAATCATCAAAAAAAAGTTGAAAACCTGAAGCCCCATCTCAACCAAAACTGTGCCATTCCTTTAACAAGAGAGCATGTTTCATTCATGTCACAGGTACCACACAGTGATTATGCACAGTTATCTGCCACAAACACAGCACATTATGTTACTAAAGCCACAGCTCTTCTGTTTGGCACTTGTAAAAGACTGAAATCAAGCATTAGCCTTTGCGGAAATCCAGTTTCCCGCATGCAAGAGCAGTCCTCTGCATCATATCTTTTTTTAGCAATCTACATAGCCCTAACATCTTCTAAACCAAGGCACTCATAAAGCTAAATGCACATGCTGCTAAACATATGTGATATACATGTATGCAGCTAGACTCCTATGCTGGGCATGCAGCCACATACATTTGTACTGCAATAAAATCTGCTGTCCTCATAGTTTTGATAATGACCGGAAGTTTGTTTTTCCACTAACAGCCTGAAAAAAGGTCAGAGTCTCAGTGGAAATAGCTTAGAAATAGTGTGTCACTGTGTGCCTAGTTAGGGTAGTGAGTGTAGTATTGGGGCAAGGTTGTGTACTTGGCATGCATAAATGAGTGTGTACTGTAAAAGTGGAAATTTTCGGGCATTTCGCGCAACCAGAAACTAGCGCGAAAATAAAGGCACGCTAATATTTTTACATGCTATATGTTGCAGTGGTTGATGTCTTGATTCCGCGGAATTAAAAACACGAGAAACTCTTCTCACCCGGCCAAGCGCGAAAAATTAGTTGCGCGAAATATCCACTTTTACAGTACTTTGTAATGATATTGCGAATTGATCATACACCGCACATCAAAAATAAACTTAAACCTAGGTGATTTGTAGTCTCTCAGTACCTCGGTTTCTTCAAAATTCTGTTTATACCCATTGTAAAGATTTTCTATGGGGAAACTATGTACTAAGATAGACCTGGGTCCCATTTCATAAAACTTGTTATCAGTGACAACTGCCACATTTCTATGACAAATTTGCTCTAAGCCAATCAGGTGCAAGGATTTTAGTAGCTTATAACAACTATGACAACTTAAGTCTCTGATAACAAGTTTTATGAAACAGGGCCCTGGTTTGTGTTGATTTTTTTTTGTCCTATTTAACAGAAATGCCTACCCAATTATCAATTAAAACATGCATTGGAACGATTTTACCCAATAAAGGGATGGTACCCATTGTGCAGAGATTACTGTAATACTGACGAAAACTTATCTGCAAGCACTAAATGTATGTCTTATCAACCACAATTCCCCGTCCCCTACCTATTCACAATATTCCTTTGTTGCCAGGCTTGCATTTTGTTTACACACTGACCTGTGTGAAATAGATGCCTATACAATATTCTGTTCTTATTGCTTTGAATAGGCCTTGGAATGTGCAAATGGCCCCATAGGTTTCTCTATTTGAGTTGGACTGAGTTGCAACGAGTTGCAACTGAATAAAAGACTACACCTGCCCGTGCCTGGAAATGAGGTGCCGGTAGTAGTGGGGCCTACTATGCCATAGACACACAACACATACACACACACACCCACCCTTACACTCACACGTGATACACTGAATGTAAAGGGACGCCCTGCATGAACAGTCCTGGCAGCGTGCATGCAGGTGGGTATATAGTGGGTCGGCGATGATCCAAATTCCCTCTTTCCCTGACACGCCGGCAAACGGAGAGGTTGTTGTGGAATCTGAGCAGGCGGGTGCTGCTGAAGTTGTGGTAGTGTGTAGGGCTGTGCAGCTGAGCTCTCAACTGGTAGTGGTATACTCCTGAAATATTTTTCTTCCAATTGCTGGACTTAATTTCTTGGGACTCGCACAATGGCCTCTGCAAGGTACAGTAACTTATTCACGACACCCTCCAGTAGTGGAAATGTTTGTGTGTCTGTATCATAGTTGACAAGTAAACATATTTCATACATGCCATAGTTTTATCTGTTTATCTTTTCATACACTCGGGCTGACGTCAAATAATGTGATTGGATAGTCATGGTGCCACACAGCCTAGTTGATAGGAAATGAACTAGATTCAAAGTTCAATTTGCTGTAATTTACTCTAATTATATCATAATTATTAGTCTTTACTGATAATTGGCAGGGAAGGAATAACATTCAAAATTCAAATTTGTGGTATATATGATGCCAAGATGAGAGATGGAGAGAAAATGGGAGTGTGAATGGCAGGTATGGCATAAATCACTACAGGTTTTGAACACAGTTTCATCTGTTACAACAGCATAAATCTTTTTCTTTGTCTTAAAATATACGGATAATGAGGAGCAACATGAAATGATGCATGCCAGTGAAAGTGGATGCCGTATACAATATCTCACGAAATATGACTTGAAAGGCAATTTTGGGAATGCTTAAAGTAGTGATTGAGAATCACACAGACAGAATAAGAAGTAATTTGTAAGAGTACCAGTCAACTTGCAAATTTGGCGAGAATGCACAATTTAATGCAATCTAATATCTCTGTGATTCTACTACCATGGTAGTTTGTGACAGAGGCATGAGGGCTTTGTATGTTGTAAGATTGCAGTCTTGCTCTGGTATGTTCAGTGCCTCTGGACATTTTGAGGGTATGGATACAGGCATGATAGAGACCTGTGGATCCATGCTATATCATTGGTGACAGATTGACCACTGGCTGTGCTCGTGGCACCGTGCACTCTTGCCCTTGTATGAGACTAGGAGTGCACCCAAAGGTCAAATGTGATTAGAGCTACTTCTCGGTAATTGATTGATTTCCCCAATCTCCAGGCACCGATAATCAAACAGCTCCCCCTGATCATGCCGAGCTCTAGCTTGCCTCTATCTTCTTCCAGTCCCTTCATCAAAGGTTCAGAATGTGCTGCGGAAGAGCCTGAGGGGTTGAATATTGTGCATTGTCATGAGGGGTACCCAAAAAACAGCCGATAATCATACATTGTAATGTAATACGTCTTAGACTTCGTCCAGTCTGGAATTGATTAAAAAAAGAAAAAAAAGAATGGTATTTATTTGCACTTTTGGTTAACCGTCTGTCATTTGTAGCAGATGGTAAGAGCTTGTTGCATGTTCGTAAGTAAAATTGTATCTTGATACAAGTGCCCAAATGCAGGATGTCTTTTTTTGCCTTCTTTTTGCAAAAATTAGGTAGTTTTTGTCCTGGAGGGCAAAACAGGAAAAAACAAAACAAAACAAACAGCAACAACATATGGCTGTTTGGGGCTGCTTGAATTTCTGAATGTTAGTGCTGTATATTTATTTCATTTTAATTTTAACGTAGTGATCCAACCTAGCTTAACTTTCAGCTAATCAGAATCCTTTGCGTAGGAAGAATTCTGTTTGACTTTTGTGTTTGATTTCCCGCGAGACCCACATTGTGTTTGATTATCATGTTTGATATTTGGTCTTTGATTCAAGAAGTCCTTGAAGAGTCCGATGCGATTCTAAGAGTTTTTTAAAACTGTGTCATTCCATCTTGTTTTTTTCCTCTCTTACAGCGAAGGAGCACTTTTTGGCATTGGCAATCCTCTTCTGGATATTTCAGCAAATGCTAACGAGGAATTTCTCAAAAAGTAAGTCAGGGACGTTAAAGTTGCAGCACGATCTTCAAGTGCATGTATCAGTTTTATGCTATGCTCACATTACATAGCTTGATGATATTGCAGGTGAATATGGTTTAGTAGTATCATTTTATGTTATGCTCATTAAAGAAGATATATAGCAGTTGAGAACGGTCCATAGTATCATATGATGTGTGTGTATGCTCGGAAAAAAACGTACCAGGAGTGATAGGAAAATGTGCAGGTATTATTGCATGTGAAATAAGTCAGCTATTCTGATGATAGTAGTTGATACTGCAGTGATTTCAGTCCAAAACTTACACTACAACAAAAGTGAGGTGTATTTTCAAGAAATTAAATCACAGAGTTGTGCATTCATTAAATTTTTTGGACAATTGTCTTGGAAGCTGAACTTATTATTAGCAGTCCCCCCCCCCCCCCCCCCCCCCCCATTTGAAGTACTGACCTAATAGTCAGTCCATTAAACCAATTCTGTATTGTGACTTAAATGAAAGGTTACCAATTTTTTTTTACAAAAGAAACATTGGATTGCATTTCCACTTTTGTCCTGTGTGTGTCAGAGATATTGAATATATTAATGTGAATAGATATGGCCATGTGTAGCGTGTACATAAAGTTATTTAATTTAGCAAATATAGCAAATTATATCCGGCCCTGCCTGCATAACCAATTTGATACATGCTTCCACCAGGTATGACCTGAAAGCCAACAATGCAATTCTGGCCGAGGAGAAGCATTTACCCATGTACAAGGACATGGAGACAACTTTTGATGTTGAATACATTCCAGGTGGTGCTACACAGAACAGCTTCAGGGTTGCCCAGGTAAGAGTCTGTGGACCAACATGATTATGAATATAGTGGGACTGAGGAGGGATTTTGCATACAAATAGTGTGTGTAAACAGCAGGTGTGCAAGGTCAAGTGAAAATTCTAAAATTTCACTTTTATTTTCCTAGATTTTGAAAGTGGTTCAAAGTATTCTCATGAAAATTGGTGTGATACCCGATAGTGTTTATTTGCCAGCCATGCGAAATGTTGTCTAACATTGGCAAGATGTAATGTAGACCTTCATGTATATTGGGAGAATAATGTGATATAGCGGATGCACACCAGTCGCCACAGACTGGTTTTTCCTAATATTGCTCTGTGTGTATCATGTGTTTCTGTGTGTTTATTTGCCAGTCATGCGAAATGTTGTCTAACATTGGCAAGATGTACTGTAGACCTTCATGTAGATTTGGAGAATAATGTGATATAGCGGATGCACACCAGTCGCCACAGACTAGTATTTCCTAATATTGCTCTGTGTGTATTATGTGTTTGTGTGTGCTGGTGTCCGTTTGTACTGTTGGTCTCTCACTTTTTGTGTCCATTGATCATGGTAATGCACAGTGGTAGATCATGCCTGACACTATACACTTTATGTGAGATCAGCACCATCAACTTTCAAGTCAATCTGTTGCAGATGATGTATTAAGGAAGGACCACCAAAAAAAAAAAAGCGAAAACTCACTATTTGTTTTTGATTTTGTACATGTTCATCCTGATGTAATTGTACATAGATCTACAGGTAAATATGTGGCTGAGAATATTGACAAGAATAGAATTATAGGCATATTAGTGAACAAATGAGCTTATTCATTGCTGCCTGCTGGAAACTTCAGACAGTGGCAATGACAGTTTTTGATTGTGACTTGTGTGTCTGGTTTGAACTGGTTTGGTTTGTCATCTTATTGATTAAAAAAACAAACCAGCAACTACCTATTGCATTCAGATCTCATGATATTAATCAATAGCAGGAATGCAATATACATTTTCAAGTCCAAAGAATGTTGTTGGCAAATGGCTAGTGCATCGCCATGCATCCTTTCCTGTGTCGTGATTTAAAGGGGGAAAAATAAATCTCTATAGCACTTTCCAGTGGCCTACTTTTGTCATGCACTGCCTGCATGGAACAAGGGAAGGTGTGTTGGCCGACTGTGAGTGTCGTTAAAGGCAGTAGTCTGTGCATCCTGATGATAAGGCCGGCTGTCTGCCACGGTATATGTCCTGTTCCATGGGCAGATTGCACCCAAGCCGTCCGGCTGATGGCACATCCAGGCTTGCCCAAGAAGCAAGGTAGCTACGAGCTGTCCCCGGGCGACAGTCGTTCTCTTGCCTTGTGCCGACTGGCTAGTCACATTCCATGTGCGCACTGCGTTATTCGTGATCGTCTGGATGACACCTCAAGTGTTTATCGCACGAAGATAGAAAGCTGTCATTGTATAAGAAATAACAGTTGAGATATACCAGGTAGACCTATATAATCCTCAAGGAGGAAACAAAAAGTATCACATTATGCTGTGATGTATGAAAGTGTGTGTTTTTTTCCCCATGGGGAAAAAAGGCATTTATCTGCACAATTTAGAAGATGTACTCATAATGTTGATGGTATGCTGTGATCTGTAAGTAGAGGTAGGGTTAATGTTAAACAAAAAAAAGGAAGATTCATTCTAGGGTGGATTTGTGAAGGTTTTGAGGGAAGTCTGTGTGCTGAGATATAAAGACTAAACTGATGCCTTTTTTTTTTTTGATATGCTTTTATTACAAGGTTTAGGGGATGTTTGAGCAACTGCATGTATCGTTCACAAGTATAGTATGTATGTGAACAGCCGCAGCAGCTCTGAAATGATTGCAAAGAAAGAGCTCTGGGCATTACACAGATAACTTGATGAGAGCGTGAAGAAAGTAACTCCCCTTTCAGTAACTCATGCATTTTTGGCCAGCTTCTGGTCTGAGCTAAATTTTGCAGGCATTCAGGTTGGGGGGGGGGGGGGGGGATTTGTCACTGATTGAACAATACTTGTTTATCATGTCCACATACCGTAGTCCATAAACTGCAAGTGTGAACCATAAGATCTGTCACAGTTTAACATTTTTTTCATGTAGTGAATTCAAATTTCAAATCACAAGCTACATGTTGTACACTTTTACTGCTGTATCTGATCAACCATCTGACTGTTTTTCATCAGGTACCAGCCTGTTTGTTCATCAATCATTCATTATTTGCTCATGAGAGATTCAAAATAACTTGATAAGGTGCTTTGTGTGTTATCTCTGATCATATGCAGCTGGAAGTGTTATGATTTTTTTCTTTTTTTTTTTTTTTTGGGGGGGGGGGGAGAGAATGTTTCCATGAGTTGAATGTTTTGTGAGTATGGGTCACAGTCATAGTGTAGACTCTGACATTTCACATAGTGACTTCATATCTTTTCAAGGTGCTGCAAACCTGTTTGACCGCTTTCCAAGGGCAGGTGCCGTAATCCCGTTGTTGGGCAGGCAATTTGATGGATTATTGCATGTTATGAGAATGGGACCCATGCCTAGGGCCTCATTTGGGCGAGTCGGAGAAGGGGAGTCCAAAGGCTGATGTTGACTCTGAACACCACACACTATTTGAGGTGTCGCCACAAACATTCATCTGAATGCAACGGAAATCCTTGTCAATGATTTGTCAACAAAGACAAACTACGACTAATGGGATTTTGAGATATGATCTCATCAAAACATTACCATTCAAAGATCAAGCAGAAACATGTGATAAGACTTAGTAGTTGTCAGCCGCTTGCCAGATGTAGAACATTTAAACACAGGTCAGACATGTCTGAACAAGTTGTTTTGAAAAAGCAGAGAGCACTGGGTGAAGTCAAGCCCATTGATGTGAGCTGTCCGTGATTTATCTTCCTATCAAGAATTAAACATAACAAGCTATGTGCATAGTCTGTTTAATGAAAATTCATCAATGAGACCCATTGATATTGGCAAATCGAAATGTGAAAATGGGTTGAATTATTGCCCTGGCATTTACACTAGAATGAAGACGAACAAAGTGTTTTCTGCTGGTGAAACTTATATGGATATCTTTATTATTATTATTTGCTAAGTTCTAGGTACTTGCCTAGCAACTTCTGCAAAAATTACTAATGTTGGAAAATATATACCTGCTTTGTTTTTCCTTCCATTTTGCTACTTAATTTCCTTATACAGAAAGCATGCAAACAGATGTTAGGGGCTAGTTTGGTTGATCTTAGGGTAGTATTTGTGGAAGTGAGCATCTTTCAGGCATTTGTAATGCTGAGGAATACAATTAGTAGATAATGACATTTTTAGCCTGTTGAGGACGAGTCCTGAGTATACTCGGGCAAGTGTCTATGGGAAATGTGTATTGTAGCAAAATCAGCCCGTCCTCAACAAGTTACAAAGTGTTCACTTGAGCGTTCTTTTCAAGAAGGATGTGTTTTTATTCCCCCTCCCCCCTCCACCCCATTCTCAATCAGTGGATTCTTGACCAGCCGGGAGTCAGCACCTTCTTCGGCTGCATTGGGGACGACGACTTCGGCAAGCGTCTGAGCGAGGGAATGCAGAAAGCGGGCAGCACGGCAAGGTACCTCATCAACAAGGAGATTCCCACCGGGTCCTGTGCCTGTCTCATCACCGGTAGCAACAGGTAGGGAGGAGGAAAGGTTAAGGCACTCTGTGGATGTGAAGTTTGAGCACAACTGTTCAATATGTTGATCATCCATGTCATTGATATCATATGATGTGGGTTTTTGGTACCCTGGGGTAGCAAATAGAAATCTGCCATTTTGTTGAATTTTTGTAATTTTTATGATTTTGTTGGTTTCGACATTGTAGCTTGGGTAGAAAATCAAAATATAGGTGAAAGTAAATTTTAGTGCTGTCTGGAAGAAAGTTTTGTTACAGCAATGAGTTTCAGCAGTGCAGCAGCGTCAGGACATCACCGCTCATCATACACACTGCAACATACATCAGTGATCTCAGTGTCACACACAGACAGCAGCACCGCACTACATATGCATTACCAGTCCACTGAAGATGTGAAATAAGTGATAAATGGAGATTTAATTTGTGGGTTAAAATGATCTCATTCTGAATTGCTGTGCAAAATTGTTATTATATATTTCCAAAAAGGTATTCAAATGGTGTTATTATTGTTGTTGCAGTTGTTGCAGTCGTTGTTGTTGTTGTTGTTATTGTTATTATAATTATCATCATTATCATTATTATCATTATTGTTATTACTATTACTGTTATTGATAATATATATTGAAACTATAGTAAAAATAATTAGAACATAGCTTATTTGGCATTGGAATTGTTATTACCAACTGCTGAAATTTGGCCACCGCAATGGCAGTGTGTAACTGTGCATCTTACAAGCACAATGCCATAACTCAGGGTATGACAGTACCCTGGGGTACAATGTGGTGCATCATTTATATAATGATGTCGCGCAGGGGATGCAGTCTTGTTCAAAGAAACGTGGTCACCATGGCAGCCTTTTTGGCAGGGGGTACTGAGGGCCAAAACCCTGTAAATTTCAATCACAATCTCTGTGTGCAAGTTGAATGTGTAAATTCTCTTGTGTGCAGATATTATTAGAGGTAAAGAACAATACATTATATAACTGTTTGCGAGGCCCCTGAAGAGGTTGTTACAGCACATTTAATGCATACAGTAAAGGGGATGCTAGGGAAAAGCTTAATCAAGATTGGGTTTGTCTTGGAGCTCAAGCTTAGGTAACCATCAAGCACCCCCCCCCCCCCCCCCCTTTGTGTGTAAGATGTGGTCTTTTCTGCCCAAATGCTGTACCCGATATGCACTCCCAAAGACCAGGTGACCTGCATTGTAAATTAGATAAAGGCCAGAATTCAAGGTAAAGGGACCAATGTCTTTGGATTCCCGACAGCCAGCACTTCAAGTTTTATACACTTGCCCTGTTCAGCCAATTAGAATCTTTTTGGAGCTCATTTTAGAGGTGAGCGGTCCCAGATGTGCTGAGTTGGCAGTAAATTCACTGTTGACAGGAGCAAAGGTCGCAACAAACACTGTGCGAACCTCGATGGTGCTCATACACTTACTGGCCTCTGTTTACGTTAGCATTTGTGGTATATCTTTGTTTGTCAAAGAGCTTTGCTCAGTGAATTCTGGTTGCCTTGAGCTCAGGAAATAGTACAATCTCCGTTTAATTGCGTGGGATTGATGAGAGCAGATTTCACCCAGCTAGCCAAGAGTACTTGATATGAAGAGAAAAAGAGAAAGGGGGTGGGAATGCTCATATTTTTTGTGATTGTTTCTTTAGATTTTATTCAATGACAGAAATTCCTAACTTCAACTCGTATCCTCGTATCCTATTATGCAGAGACTGCAATGTTCTGACAATTTTATTTGACTAAGAAGAATTATTTCCTGCAAGGCTTGATTTGACCCATAAGGTTTGAAGAAGAAAATTTTGTATTATCAAGAGTAGTTGAGACAGTAGTCATAAAACCTGTACATATGAATCAGATCTACATACGTATCTGATCTCAATGAAGGTGCTATAGACTGATGTGAACTGTTTCTTTGTAGTCCTCAATAAGATGAAGTGAATGGTAGCGTCATATGACAAGATCTTTACGATGAAAAATAGCCAGGAAAATGAAATTGATTGAACTGATGCAGAATGGTGCTTTAAGGACCATCACTCATATTTTGTAGTTTTGTAATCCACTTAATTACAATTGTAGTTGAGTACATTGTAATATCAGCTAGGTATACTCCTAGCTCATATGGGTGCACTGCTCTGTGTTACGGAGTTTAACTTGGACTAACGAACCATCATGACCACCGAAAATACCCAGACTCTCAAACAAGGTGTTTGGTCGATGTTGGTCATCTTGTCGAACTCTTTATTTACATATTCCTCCGCAGAGCAATAAAGTGCCCAGGAATGATAGTACAATGCACATGTATCTATAACATCTGATACAAAGAGAATTGTTGTAGAGTAAAATTGTTATATTAAACCTCCCTCTTTCTCTCACTCTGGATGACTGGTTCCAGATCGCTGTGCGCGAATCTTGCCGCCGCCAACCACTACAAGAAGGATCATCTCATGCTTCCCGAGAACTGGGCGTATGTTGAAAAATGCCGAGTCATTTACTCCGCTGTGAGTCCGAGATCCTCTCTGCATTTCGTAGATAATGGTGGTGGTTAACTGTCGATGGTGATAACGGTGATGTGATCATGATTGATGATGGTCCAGAAGAGAAAATGTAAAATATGACAGCAGTGGTTAAGACAAAGAAATATGATGAAGAAGAGCAGGAAGAAAAGTTAATTACCATTCATTTATTAATGTATTCATGTTTTCTTTACAAAATACAGGGTAGGCACATACAGTTTGCCAACTGCTTTACAATGGCACCCTGTATATGTACGAAAATAGATTGACAAATAGTAATATCATTCACACAACTACAATGAAATACCATGAAAAAGAGAAAGGCTTATCATGATGCTGATGATCAAGTAGATGATAATAGTAATGTCATATTGTGAAATTAATGATGAAGATGAAGAGAAAAAAAGATGATTGTGATATTGATGATATTAATGACAAGGGGTGTGTCAAGGAATGTGATGTGCAGAGTTAGGAGATAAGTGGGAGTGATGGTGCTGGGCAATTCCGCGGTTAGTAACGTTACATTTGAACAAATTTAGATATTTGTTTTTACTACAAAATTACCATTTATTCATTTCAAGTCAAAATTATGTCAAAAACATATTCATCCTTCCCATGTTTATGATACAGAAAAGAATGAATACAATCCAAGAAATATTAGAATTGCTATGGCAACTTAAAGGGCTGGTTAGTAACGTTACGAAAAAAGGACATGGCAAAAAAATCAATGTCTTGTAACAAAAAGTGTGCAAAAATTCAAGTTACTTCAAACAAAGTGTTGCATTAATTTCAATTATTGCATTATGACAAATGTTCATGCAAATTTTTTTAGCAGTTCCACCGATAATTTTTTAGTTAGACCCCCAAAAGCATGGTTAGTAACGTTACGGTTAGTAACGTTACATTTGTCCGGAGTAATTCCGCAGGTCATTTCACCTTTTTGTAATTGACAAAATGTCACATGACTTCTGGAGTATTTAAATGTATTCATCTTTTACCTTTTAGCAAAGCTTTGAGGAAAAAATTTCAAAGGAACCCACTGTAATTTGCATTTAAGTGAATTTCAGCATCCCCAGTCCCACATGTACATTTTAGATGATGGTTTTAGATCTCGCAAAATCAATAAATACGAAAAATAAAATCTACTGAATTTGAAAGACCTTAATGATTGATGAACATCCATGGCATTAGTTGATACCTAAATCAAGGAGTAAGATAAAGAGGCACATTTCTTTTATCCATGTCATGTCCACCTAACTGCGGAATTGCCCTGCTGGTCATTGAGATAATAGTTATGAGGAATACAAAGACTGGTAGCATTTATCACAAATGTCTGTTGTTCCCTTCTGCTTTGTAGAGATATGATTGCATCATTTTGTAGTACATATCAAGTGTTATGGTATAAAAGGAGTCATTGATCCCCTTGCTTGTTTTGTTTGCAAGTGTTCAAAGACTGTGTATATTTTACATCTTTAAAACTTACAAGTCTGTTATATGTTTGTTTGTTATATGTTTGATTGCAATGCCCAATTTCTCTCGAAAGCCAATTCAATATGGAAGCCCAGCAATCAATCATTGGACCTATGTATTTCTTAGAGATTATATGCTGTGATATCATTCACCCATTGTGCGTGTGTCCTCATCATGAACTTTGATACAACCTTTCATGTCCAGGGTTTCCATTTAACCGTCGCTCCAGATGCCATGATAGAGCTTGGTAAGCACGCCGCCGAGAAGAACAAGATCTTCTGCACCAATCTCTCGGCACCGTTTCTCAGCCAGTTCTTCAAGGAGCCCCAAATGCAGCTGATGCCCTACGTCGACTACCTCTTTGGCAACGAGACGGTGAGCTGTTCATAAGTCCTTCTGCCAGGCAACTGTAGACCTGTATGGTTTGGGAGATGTTCTTCGTGTTAATGTCTATTTCCGCCATGACTGGGGGGCTTCAGTATGTCTAACAATAGTTAATTAATGCATTGAAATATACTGTAGCAATGTGCCAGATCATTGCATAACCCATTACATCATATTTTTTCTTTTTATTTTGGAACCCCCCCCCCCCCCCCTTTATGGCTGACTAAAAGTGAATAGTTCTATAAGCCAGTTCGTAGTTCTGCTTTGTGCATGACCAGAAAAAGGTCAGTTGTACCAACAGCCATGTTGGTTTTTAAAATCACAGAGATGAGCATCGGTGATGTAATGATTATTCATGTAATCTTTATAAGTGGTGCTTGCCAACAAATCTGCCTCACAGAAAGCCAGGTATTTGTCAATTTTGACACAGAAAAAAAAAACTGTTCATGCATTCAGTGCAAAATAAGGAAACGAATGCTTTAAAAAAAAAAGTGTTCATTGATGGGCCATTCTGGTCACCTGGTCTATGCACGTTCATTCTTCGTTTGAACATAAACTCCATAAATTAATATGTCGGGCAAGCTTGTAGGCTTTATTTTGCTTTTAGGCTTTATTTTGCTTTGAAAACGAATGAAGTGCATAAGCAACTGAAAAAGAATAAAGAACCGTTATTTAAACCAATGTGCACATGGACTAATAACGAGCTGGCTTATGGTGATAAAATACGCCAAACCAAAATGGAGAGTTGGCATCTTAAGTTTATATTGAGTGTATGTGGCCATTAACCTGTTGAGGACGAGTCCCGAGTATACTCGGGCAAGTGTCTATTGGAAATACGTGTTCTTGTAAAATCAGCCCGTCCTCAACGAGTTAAGTAAGCATATAAATGCCTTGAGGCAAATGACCAACAGCGGGTCAGTTCCCCTTTCAGAGGACTAAGTGATAAAGACGAGCATGACACATTAGTGTTAGATCTTAGATAACAGCCATTGAGGATAAATTGCCAATTACAACTTCTTCTTTTTTTTCTTCTCCAAAGTATTAGAAAATAATTCAACACCACTGAGGAAGGTAATGTCTGTGAAATAAATCCTAAACTGAAAGTGAAATGTCAGACGTTTGCAAGGCAGTGCATGTTGTGTAACGGAAATCCATGCGTCGTCATCATGTCCTCCATCTTTCGAGACGGACTATTAAGCGATACATTTAAAGGGTTTCTTGGCTCAGTTTGTGGTGGTATGCTGTGAAGAAATTGAGGCTTCTATTCTGCACTTGCTCTCAATCCTCCAAGAGCAGGCAATCTTATAATGTGTAGATCAATGCACATGGACATTTTGCACTGTTGAAACAAGCAAGACAGCTGATATGATTACCAATCTTAACAATTATTGTGACCATTTGGTTATTATACCCCCATCAAAAAGGGAAAAAAAAGGGGGGGGGGGTTCAAGAATCTGTGGTCTGTCAGGCGGGTGGTCTGCAAGTATTGCAGATCAAACTGCTTCTACTCCAGATTTGAAGCGATTCCAAAGAAATTTGGCACCCATGTTGAGCTCAATGTGAAGTTGTGCAAGATACAATTTTCCACAGTAACAGAAAGTATGTTGCCATGGTAACAGTACGTTATGTCTTCCAAATCAGGTAAAAGGCCTCCAGATTGAACTACTTCTCCAGTTTCTTAGCAATTCACAAGGAAATTGGCACACATGATAAAGTTGACATAAAGATAAACTTGACATAAACTTGTACAAGACACATTTCAAGATTACTGGCAATTTTGTTGCCATAGTAACAGGGCATTATGTTCCCCCCCCCCCCGAATCAGGGGGGAAAACATTGCAGATGGAACTTTCTCATTTTGTGTGTGTGTGTGTGTGTGTGTGTGTGTGTGTGTGTGTGTGTGATTCAGAAGAGATTTGGCACACAATTTTATAAGAGTAGTGGAAAGTACATCGCCATTGTTACAGTGCAATTATGGCCCCGAAATTTTTATTTACAGCTTATGTGAAGTTACTGGTTATCATTATTCTTGGTAGTAGTAATCCAGTATAGAATTGTTGTGCAGGGGACGTTAATCACCTGTAGTGATATTTTTAGTTGTGTTTGGTAATGAGAAAACAACCTTGGAAAGGGTTCATTAGTCTACAGTGGTAATTATAGTCATTTAAAAAAAAAAAATTGATAGTGTCTTAACTTGCAAAAACCAAAACCAAAACTACAACATATGAAAAGACTGTAACTTTATCATCCAGCACAACATTGTATGTAATTCAATGTGGCAATTCTCTTCATGGCTCTGCCCATGATATTGTTGCCAGAAAAGCGAAATGTGTGTTCATGTTTAATTTGCACTTATATGGCGGATATATGCTGTAGAGATGTGTTAGATTGCACAAGTTGATTCCACAAGAGATCAGGCGATGTCATATTATAGAAAGTTGGCATGAGAGTGACGAATGTTGACAGGACTGAAGGACTTAGTTCGTCCATGTGATTGAGAGTTGCCTTGGAATGTCGAGTTAGTTTCAGAGGATATGTAAATGCGGAAGACTCGTCTGCCACATTTTCATATGGAGTGTCTGTAAAAGCCTGAAATATTGAATTCTGGAATTCATGAGCGGGTAATTAAAGCAAGACATATTAGGAAAAGGAACTGAAATATTGATATGAGAGCAAGAATATCAGACAAAACAGAAACATGCAGAAAGAAACATGGAAACCCAAGTGAAACAAGTAGACAAATTCTGCAGCTTCTAGAGTCATGGAATATCAATTTGTCTTCAGTTGGGGGGGGGGGGGGGGGACCCTTCTGTGGATATACCAAAGACACATCTCATTCTACTTTCTTTCTTATGTCAGAATTCTTCAGTATATTCCATCAGGTAGAGGCTTGTGGAACACTTGGTTTACAAAGGAGAATTGTGAAGAAAATACAGAATAGCCGAGAGTACATATTATAGACTTTTAATTGCAAACTCTGATAGTCGCAAGTATGGATGTGTATGATTTATATGTTATGAGATCAGATGCATAATACTGTATCAAATATTCAGCATGATCTTGAAAATGCAATGATAATAAATAATGATAATACATCATATATTTGTAACACGCTTAATACACTGTTTCTAAGCACAGGTGGGAAGCGACAAAAGGAAGGAAAAGGAAAAATTAAAACAGGTGATAACAAACATGTCAAAAATACAAATGACATATGTCACACGATGAGACAGAGAGGGGAAGATGTATGGTATACGCCATATATTTCGCAAATTTTTCTGCAAATCGGGACTCCCCAATAATTTCGTGAGTGGTTTAATTCGTGATCATGTAGCACAGTACCAAAAGGAAAACTGTATGGGTGCACGTCACATTTATGTCGGTATGAGAGTCAATATTTTCGCATGTTTGTAAATTTGCGAATAGCATCCCACTAACAAAATTCATAAAAATAAAAATCTCACAAAATATTTGTTGTATACAGTAGCTCATAAAAGATGTCTGAAGTGAAGTGGAGAGGACGAAGCAATCACTCGACGCAGGTTTTGCTTCACTTGATAATTGCTGGAAATTGGTTCCCAGCAGGACTAAACGTTGTGACAAGGAAGTAGAGGGAGAGATAATAGTAGCAGAGAGAGAAAACGGTAATGTGAAGAGGTGAATAGTGACAGAGGATTGATGGGTGGAGAGTTTAAGGGTAAGTTCACCCAAACATATGTGTGGATTGAGTGAATGTAGCAAACTGTTGCAGTCTTCTCATTCAGTGATGGCTTCTCCAAAACTTTGAACCTCGTATCTCTTGAATGGATTGGCCGAGTTTCCTCAAATTTTCACTGATGTGTTCCGTCTGATATTGCTGCATTCACTCAATCCACACATATGTTTGGGTGAACTTGTCCTTCAAGAGAGCGAGAGAGAGAGAGAGAGAGAAAGAAATTGGGAGTTCTTTTGTCCAGAGATACCAGTTTTCAGGTAAAAGCCTGAATTCAGACCCTGGTTGTATCAGAGTTCAAGCCCTTTCCTGTGCATAGTAGCCCCTCTCTTTCATTCTAACTGGCATCCCTGCTTGCTGTAAATTAGTTCTTAGCAGAGCTAGGATAGTAAAGGAGGGAGATAGGAAGAC
Organism: Diadema antillarum; assembly: GCF_040938485.1. Lineage (NCBI taxonomy): Eukaryota > Metazoa > Echinodermata > Echinoidea > Diadematoida > Diadematidae > Diadema > Diadema antillarum. The sequence continues at coordinate 255,248 of NW_027272451.1, forward strand.
AGTGCAAAAGTTAATGTCAAAATCAAACTATCTTTTACACACACCATAGAAATTTGTCACAAATCATGACGAAGGATTCATTATTTTCAACAAGATCAAGTATCCTATGCAGTATTTCTGATTTCCTCCTCTTCCTCCTCCTTCTCTCGCAGGAAGCAGCGGTCTTTGCAAAGGAACAAGAGATGGGGGTAAGTATCATGTCACTATTTCAGTCTTGTGATTAGGGAGCTTTAAATTTTCGCGACGGAGATGCTCAGAGGGAAAAAAAAAAACCTATTCTGAGCATGCGCAGAATCGCGTATCAAAGTCCATCTATTTATAGCTGGCGTCATCTGAGTTTTCACTACGCGCTCTGTGCTATTTTTACGTCCGCTCATTTCACGACGTAGAGAGCTACTTCATGAACCGATCACATGGGGGCGCCATTTTATTCTTTATAGGTTGCGTCTCCGCCTAGTTTATAGCTACTTTTCAACACGACGCAGGGAGAGAGGAGAACGTCCAGCTCAAGCGTCGTCTCAAGCGTCCACGCCGCAAATCTAAAGCTCCCTGTTGTAGAAAAAGTAGAGAATTGTCTTCTGTACAGGCAGTTGCTGGCTCATGCTCCTTGAAAGGTTTGACTATGAACCAGCATTTAAATTGTAGCCTTCACAATCACCTGATTAGTAAAATTTTTGAAAATGAAATCCCTTCAAAATGTATGGCATATACAGTACTCTTATTTTGGCTTTAATAACTGAATTGATTCATGTCTGTGACATTGAAATGAGCATGTGGATGTCAGAAAGTGTCACGTATCAGAATATGCAGAAAGATTCAGATATGAGATGAACGTGATGAAGTGTCTCAAAACCGCCCAAATTTGAGAAGAGTATTTGGGAAATCTACCCTGTAAAGCTTTCCAAAGTCATAACTGATAGACTGCTTGTCTACATTGTGTTCTACTTGAAAGGTGTCACTGGGTGCGTTCGAGCGCTCTAAAGCGAACCAAAGCGAACTGAACCAAAGCGTACCATACCGAACTGTGCCAGATTTGAAGCGTTCGAGCGCTCTGTAGAGAAAGCATACCTCACCAGTTGTTTTTAGAAAAGGTCACGCATTTTGTAGCAAGAATGTCATCCACCTGGCGCTTGAACTACTTACAGCTGTCCCGAACAAAGAGAATGAACTCTTTGCGTTATGACGTATATGCATGATACATGCATTCTCACCTGCGAACTTTTGGTACGCTTTTGGTATGCTTTTGGAGCACATCGGGAAGTGGTCCACTTCTGGCTCGGCACAGTGCGGTACGGTACACTTTAGGAGCGTTCCAGCGCTACTCTGGCATTGGTACGTTACGGTACAGTTCACTTTAAGAGAGCGCTCGAACGCACCCACTCTTAAATATTACATTCATTGCATTTCTGCGTGTACTATGTGTGGAGAATGTTAACCAGTCCATTGTCTTTTATTATCTGTCAGACTGAGGACCTTGGGGAGATAGCTCTGAAGGCAGCTGCTCTGCCCAAGGAAAGCAAGGCGAGGGAGAGAGTTGTTGTCATAACTCAGGGAGACAAACCGACCATCATAGCCAGTGGTAAGTTCATCTTTTTTTTTTTCTGTCTCCCTCTCTCTCGCATTAAAACCACTATTTAACCCTAAAAAGGCCGGGGGAGGGTTTGAATGAACCCCCCCTTGACATTGTTTGTGACTATTCCACCGCATGAAATTTTTTGACCGCGCCGTCCGCTGACTTTTTACTTTCATGTCTCGCACATCTTTTGACACCATTTTTGCGAAAATCGCGCGTTCCGTTACGACGCTTTTATACAATTGGACATGCCTGTCAGACCGAAAATGGCTCAAAAACGTGATTTTGTGTATAAAGTCTATGCAAACAGAGTTTTCTCTAGATAGATATGATTATTGTCCCCGCCGAACGAGTTCGAGCAGGGGACTATGAAACGGGCTCCGTACGTGTGTGTGTCCGTGTGTCCGTCCGTCCGTCCGTCCGTGTGTCCGTCCGTGTGTCCGTGTGTGCGTCCGTGTGTGATCAAAATCTTCAATTTGCTACTTCTCTGTCATTTATGAGCCAATTTTGATTCTGTTTGCTTTATATGATAGCACTACAAGGGAGCTTTGAAACTTCTACACAGAATTTCAGTCGTGACCTTTGACCTTGACCTTTGACCTATATTGTACATTTTGCTACAAAATGCTACTCCTTCGCCATTTCTAACCCGATTTCGATTCCGTTTGCTTTATATGATGGCACTAGGTGAGGGCTTCAAAACTTCTACACAGAATTTTGACCTTTGACCTTGATTTTTGACCTATATTGTACATTTTGCTACAAAATGCTACTCCTTCGCCATTTCTAACCCGATTTCGATTCCGTTTGCTTTATGTGATGGCACTAGGTGAGGGCTTCAAAACTTTTACACAGAATTTTGACCTTTGACCTTGATTTTTGACCTATATTGTACATTTTGCTACAAAATGCTACTCCTTCGCCATTTCTAACCCGATTTCGATTCCGTTTGCTTTATGTGATGGCACTAGGTGAGGGCTTCAAAACTTCTACACAGAATTTTGACCTTTGCCTTCTTTGACCTTTGACCTTGATTTTTGACCTATATTGTACATTTTGCTACAAAATGCTACTCCTTCGCCATTTCTAACCCGATTTCGATTCCGTTTGCTTTATGTGATGGCACTAGGTGAGGGCTTCAAAACTTCTACACAGAATTTTGACCTTTGCCTTCTTTGACCTTGATTTTTGACCTGTATTGTACATTGGCTACAAAATGCTACTCCTTCGCCATTTCTAACCCGATTTCGATTCCGTTTGCTTTATGTGATGGCACTAGGTGAGGGCTTCAAAACTTTACACAGAATTTTGACCTTTGCCTTCTTTGACCTTTGACCTTGATTTTTGACCTGTATTGTACATTGGCTATAAAATGCTACTCCTTCGCCATTTCGAACCCGATTTCGATTCCGTTTGCTTTATGTGATGGCACTAGGTGAGGGCTTCAAAACTTTTACACAGAATTTTGACCTTTGACATCTTTGACCTTTGACCTTGATTTTTTACCTATATTGCACATTTTGCTACAAAATGCTACTTCCGGCGGGGACATATATTACGCACCGCGTAATTTCTACTTTTCCTTGTTTTCACTTTCATATGCTGAAATCAATTAATTTTAGCATAATTATGCTTGAAGTAGGTTCTGTCATAAATTTTGCGAAAACAAATGATAAAACAAAAGGTTGAAAAACTAGGTAATACATAAGAAAGTCATGAAACAATAAAATACATAAGAAATTGATTTTGATACCAGATTTTCTTTTGAGTACATTGTTGGGAATGCTACAAAGGATGTTATCACCAAAAATTAGGATTCTAGGAGCTTTACTTTCCGATTTAGAGCAAAATGTATGATTTTATGCATATATAAGCATGATTATGATGAAAATTTATATTTCTTTTTGTATAATTTGGTAGAATATGCCACAGGTAATACATGTGCGAATTTTTGTGGCGATTGGGAGATGCATATGTATTATTCAGTTGTATCGCCAAACACCCTACTGTACAACATTTTGCAATAGAGCCACAAATATAAGGAGATACTGCTAATTTACTCAATAAACCGTCATGGTGACAGCTTATTTTAGAAACTATTCACTTTTTTGTACCTTCAACAAACATTTAACATTTTCATGTTGGTTATTTTTATCCCTAACTCACATTTTAGAACTATTTCGAAGCACTAAAGTTTTTTGTTTTTTGTTTTTTGTTTTTTGTTTTGTTTTGTTTTTTAATCTGCAAATGTCAGAATGGGCTTTAGTGGCGGGATTCCAAAATGAAGGCATGGACCCACTACACACATAACTACATGGACCCACTACTCACTACACTACATAATGAAAGTCTTTCTTTGATCCCATCATCACCACTGCCACCTGATTTTGTGCATCTTAATAATGTTTGGACAATGACGATTGCATAATTGAGCAGTGTCACTGACAAAAGAACCATTTCCCTCATTCCAGTCTTATTTGGCTGAGATGCCTTTTCAGACTTGACTGCCTTTGAATAAACACTAGTAAGTGATGGGGAGCAGCAAACCTGAAAACATGACAAATTTTCTGTCTCAAAATTAGTGATTACTGAACTGGACACTTGTGGACACGCACGTAACGTCGGATAATGGTAGGACATACATGTCGTCTACGGTTACTGTCCACGTTTACTCTGAAGCAATGTGCGAAAAATGGGGACAATTGTATCACAAATCACAATCACCCTGCAATAATAACTGCTTTCTCTGTGAAGTATGTGAATTTTGCAAGTGAAATAGCATGAGCGATGTTTTCCCAATGGGCACTACAACTGCACATGCATTTTTATGCCTCCGCAACGAAGTGGCCGGAGGCATTATGTTTTCGGGTCGTCCGTCCGTCCGTCCGTCCGTACGTCCGTACGTCCGTACGTCCGTAGGTCCGTACGTCCGTCCGTCCCGTTTTGTTTTTGTCAATATCTCAAGAACCGTGTGGTGGTTTTACATCAAACTTGGTATGAGGGTATATCCTTGGGGGATAATACTTTGTGTGGATTTTAGGGTCACAGGGTCAAAGGTCACAGGTTATTTTGTGAAAAAATTGAAATTTCATGTTTTTCTCCATATCTCGCAAATGGTTCAAGGTATCTTCATGAAATTTAGTATATATGCTTGTACCGATGGGCAGTGATTATCTAGGGAAGTTGGGGGTCATGGGTCAAAGGTCAAGGTCGTCAAAGGTCAAGGTCAACTCCTCAAAATATCACTACTTTCCATAAAATGCAGTATGCCTGAAGGTTTTTTTTTTTTTAACTTGATGTATGGCATGTATTACCCAATATATATTTTTGGGGAAGTTTCTTGCCAAAAGGTCAAAGGTCAAAGGTCAAGTGAAAGTGCTAAATTGCACTTTTTCCTCCATATCTCAAAAGTAACTCAAGGTATCATCATGAAACTTACATATTTATGCATGTTCAACCTAACAGTGATTCTCTTTGGAACTGTGAGGTCAAAGGTCAAAGGCCAGGTTTAGATAATGTCATTTAATATTTTGCCAATTGTGTGAAACTGTCATCACACATTGTCAAGACATTGTACTATAGACCTATTAGGAGAACCATGCATTATGGCGGAGGCATATCAGTAGCCGTAGCGATATATCTAGTTATCTTCTGCATGTGTAGTTTGTAGATTTCACACAGTGCCGTCTTGTTCTTGTCAAGGCTGGCCGTCCGTGGTAATGATGAGATCAAAGCAGGGAAGTATGTTTAGAATGTTTTTGTGACACTTTTGACAGAAACAGGTGCATGAATTAACTAACAAACCACGAAGTACCAAGTCATCAAGTGGAACTTTGAAATTGAAAGACACAAGGGCTTGCTACTGAGGGCGGCCCAAATCTGTGGTGTCTTTACGAGAACTGGTGAACCAATGATGACAATTTGTGAGACCCGTTAAATGTTACTTGTAATAGAACAATGCTCTGAAATGCTAAGCATTCCTTTCAATATCTGATATACCACAGAGAAGTAGTAAACAACTCTTAGTCTTTTTTGTTGAGTCTGGTGAATGACTGATAATTTTTCTTACGTCTTCTCTTCATACAGGAGGGAAAATCACAGAATACCCGATTCTTCCCGTCAAAGCAGAAGACATCTTAGACACCAATGGAGCTGGAGATGCCTTTGTAGGAGGTAAGGTGCTCCTCCACCCCTACCCTGTTTCATCTCCCTCCTCTCTCTTCATCTTTGTTGTTCATTGCGATCTTTCTCTTTCAGTTGACAAGCACTTGACTCATCCTGTTGTGTATGTGGCTCTTTCTGTCATTTTCCATTGTAGGTTTATCATGCATCCACATATATCTTAATGAACGTGTTCAACTCCATGAATGTCATTGTAAATTTGTGGTACGTTTAGCTCGCCAGAGTGGAATGGTCCAAGCGAGCTTTTGCAATCGCTCACCGTCTGGCGTCCAGCATCCGTCTTGCATTATGCATCAACATTTTCACATTTTCTTCATCTTCTCTGAAAACTGGTGGCTGGATTTTGGCCAAACTTGCTTGGTAGGAATCATACAGTTGCAGTTTGTAGAAATGATGGTGATGCCCCGGGACCTCCCGGGCAGGGCCCCAAATGCCACCCCAATTTAGCAAAAAAGTTTCATGATTTTTTACAGTCTTATCTTTAGGAAAACCAGGGGTTTGCTTTTGACCAGTCTTGGCAGGAATCATCAAGGGAATGAAAAAAGAAAATTTTGAAAGTAATTTCAGGGATCAAGAGTTATCATTTGTTACCGTCACATGTCCATGCACGAGTATGGATATGTCTCACCATTTATAATTTTGCACAGTTTAGCAAACCATCATTGCGCACTTGTTTAAATCCAGTCAATTGTATTTTTAAAAAAAATTGACAATAATAGAAATGAATGTATGAATAAAAAGCAAAAATGTAAGCAAAACAAGATGAAGAATGAAGCAAAATCTTAAAAGGATTAGTGTCAAATGTTTCGGGCTGTACGCTACAGTCCGAAAACTGTAAACTAGCATATAATACAGCAGGTCAGTCCATGCGTGTTTGATATGACGTACTATAAATTTCCCCCACTTCTGTGGGGCTTTCCCCTCTTTCTCTGTCCCCTCCCACCAGGCTTCCTCTCCCAGCTGGCACAGGGTAAGGACATCGAGAGGTGTGTGCAGTGCGGCCACTACGCAGCAAACTACATTATACAGCAGTCGGGCACCACCATGGTGGACAAAGCCAACTTTGAATGAACTCGAATGTACATTCCCCGTTTTAGTTCATGTGACATATTTTCGTCGACTTTTCTCCCCTGCCCTTCCCACTTACTCAGAAACCAGATATTTTCACGTGCTTGAAACTTTCGCAAATTGTGCATGAAACTTTTGCAAATTTAGCGAGGAGCCGTGTTAAGCGAAAGTAACATGGACGCAACATTTTTTTTTTTTTTGTCTACACAATCCACTACTTGTAGTATACTCATATTTTTTTAATGGTCAGCAATTTGCGAAAGTTTCAAGCCACAAATGTTTCTGGTTTTACAGTTCTGTTGTTTATTTTGTTGGGTAAGTAAATCGCTACACATGTCTCCCCTACAGCTTAATGGTTTAGGTGACAGATGAAAAGTATTGGAAGTAAGGCATATTAGTTTGGTCATGTTTTGGTGTGTGTTTCTGGCCAGATTGTAGTTAGTGTGATGTCCGGGTGAGAGTGGCTCATTCTCGTTTGTTACTCAATGTGTGTTTTAGATACATAGGCTACCTTCCCCCCCCCCCCCCCCCCCCCTTTTTCCTTTTTTTTTTGGGGGGGGGGGGGTAGTATAATTCTATACTAACTTTCTCTGTAGAATTGAATGTCCATGTTGGCTGTGCAGAGAAATGTGAGATATGATCTGTGTATACTAAAGAAAAAGATTCTAGTACTGTCAATTTTTACTTTTTTATGCAGAAAGCAGTCATCTCTGCCATTGATTGATTTTAAAAAAAATGGAAAGTGTGAAAGAAATGGATACACCAGAGGAGTCTAAAATCTGGAGCTCTTTATATGCCCAAAGAATGCATTGTTTATGCACTGGATGGCATTCTTATCAACTGGTACCATATATGTGTTTTTGTGTTTGTGTTTTGTGCTTTTTTTCTTCATGAATTCCTCAGCTTTGTTCTGAAATTCTTTGCTGAAAGAAATGAAATGTGTGAGTAGACAATCCCCAAATTCATCACCTGCAGGCAATTGATAAATGATCCGAAACTGTATGTGAAGTTGTTGAATACTATTACACACACTTGGAGAGATGTATTGTTAGATTTCAGCAATTTTTTTGTGATGTATTGAAAACTCTGTATGTTCTCTGTAATGTCCAAACAGCGCAAAATTATTCTATGCACTCAAAAGTGTTCCTACCATGTACTGTTTGTTTTTTTCTGTGTTAAAACATGGAATGGGACTGAGTGAAAATGGCTAAGCTGTACTTTTATTTGTACAGGTTCAATATCATTGTACTTCATAATGTGTTCATGATGATGATATCATTTGTCAGGATGGATGAAATTTATTCAGGTTTTGTCATTCGTAATAGATTTATATCAGGGATACCCTTCAACTTAAACCTTTGATTCAAACCCATGATGAATTGTGCTGTAGTACAGTACTGTGGCTGGAGGGAAGATATGAGAAACTACAAGTGAAATCGTCCATATCTTATTATATTCGCTTAATTCTATTCTTTTGTCATTTCATTCTTTTTTGTTTGTTTTGTTTTTAAGAATTATGATCCTTGTAGTGTAATCTGTATTATACATATACACTTTTGTTCTTGTTTTATTCTTGTTTATTTGTTTTTCTCAGGTGTCGATTTTTAAAAGTTGTCACTCTCTTCCCTTCTGCCGAATATGAGCAGTGTTATTTCACAACGAAATAAAGTGCACTGAACAGTACCAGGTATGCTGTTTGCTCTTGAGTCTTCGTTTCTGTCATTGTGGATATTGGAACTTTTAACCCGTCAAGGGCGGGCTGAGTTTGCTACATCAGGCATTTCACCGATAGACACCTGTTCGAGTATACGCGGGACTGGTCCTCAGCGGGTTAAACGAGCACTATAGACCTTTCTCTCCCAAGCTACTACATTGAAATGATGACATACCGTCAATTTTGCATTGCAGAGATCTAAAATTGCAGTGAAAACATTCAACCTTGGACTGTAGAGATCCCTCAATTGGTTGTAATGAGACCATGTATACTTGGTTCTTCACATCAAATGAGCAAAATTACATGTAGTGTGAAATACCAGGCCATGCTGACTCCATTCAGGCTAAATCGCTTGTATGGTTGGATATCTGTTATCAATGAAATATGTTGAGAAATGTGTGAAGCGTCTATATGCAAAAACTGATTTACCCATTTTTATCAATTTGAGATATTTCAGATTAAATCTGCTGAATAACAAAAGAAAAAACAACAATAAGTAGTGTAATTTCATAAACATTTTTAAAGCTATTTCTTGTTATGTAACAAGTGTTGTATGATTTGGAAGGATTTTTTTCTTTATTTGATGATGACCTTGCTTTATGATGTTTAAAAATGGCGCATACTGTACAATGTATCAGATTTTTGCATTTAAACTCTTCACATGTACACGCCCGAAAATATCAGACATATCAGTCACATTGGTGACAGCTACAATGCACACTAGATGACGTCTCGCCCTCACAACTCTCACAACTCACAACTGGTGATCAATTATTGGTCAGTGATTTAGCACCCCCTTCCTTTTAAAAGCCCATCTTAAATCATTCATGACAGAGAACATTCAAGATACTCCTTGCTACTGCACGTTTAACAGTGAATTCAAAAGAAAACGTAAGAGAAGACTCGTTTACATGTTCTATGGAGACACGAGGTGAGATGTCACCAACCCATCTAATGTGCATAATACATTGTATGTGATTCAAGATCAGCACAGGGGTATATCACAGAAGTCGACACCTTCCATTTCTAGTTCTGATTTTCGTGAAACATCTGCTGTTCTTTTCTAGTTTACTTTTTGTGTAAAAGTAAACTGCACCGTGGAGTGGGGTTATTGTCCCCGCCGAACGAGTTCGAGCAGGGGACTATGAAACGGGCTCCGTACGTGTGTGTGTCCGTGTGTCCGTCCGTCCGTGTGTCCGTCCGTCCGTCCGTGTGTGATCAAAATCTTCAATTTGCTACTTCTCTGTCATTTATGAGCCAATTTTGATTCTGTTTGCTTTATATGATAGCACTACATGGGAGCTTTGAAACTTCTACACAGAATTTCAGTCGTGACCTTTGACCTTGACCTTTGACCTATATTGTACATTTTGCTACAAAATGCTACTCCTTCGCCATTTCTAGCCCGATTTCGATTCCGTTTGCTTTATGTGATGGCACTAGGTGAGGGCTTCAAAACTTCTACACAGAATTTTGACCTTTGACTTCTTTGACCTTTGACCTTGATTTTTTGACCTATATTGTACATTTTGCTACAAAATGCTACTCCTTCGCCATTTCTAACCCGATTTCGATTCCGTTTGCTTTATGTGATGGCACTAGGTGAGGGCTTCAAAACTTCTACACAGAATTTTGACCTTTGACTTCTTTGACCTTTGACCTTGATTTTTGACCTATATTGTACATTTTGCTACGAAATGCTACTCCTTCGCCATTTCTAACCCGATTTCGATTCTGTTTGCTTTATGTGATGGCACTAGGTGAGGGCTTCAAAACTTCTACACAGAATTTTGACCTTTGACTTCTTTGACCTTTGACCTTGATTTTTTACCTATATTGCACATTTTGTTACAAAATGCTACTTCCGGCGGGGACATATGTTACGCACCGCGTAATTTCTACTTTTCCTTGTTCCATTTTAACCTAGATTGTTGCTCAGCACTCGGATTTTTAAAGGGGCATTCCAGATTTTCATGATTTCACATCATGTAGTACATAAATCGACAGCTCAATGTATAAATTTGTGGAATTTATTGTGGTCCTTCAGCAGACAAACCAATACTCTGAAAAATTCAAACAAATTACACTGAACAGTGATGATGACATAGAGCCTCACATATTTCAGTAATGTAGCAGTGTAATTCCATTACAATACCGCTTGCCGAACAAGTTCACCTATGCAGAATCTATGCATGCCTTCTTCTTTTGTTCTGCTTCCTTGAGCCCCAACTCATGCATCCTTATGGCGAGGCTGCCATGTCATCATCCTCGTTCATTGTAATTTGTTATAAATTTTAAAAACATTCTCATTCTTCATCTCAATCACTATAAATTCTGAAATCCTTAGTATGACTACTTCATAGTTCAAATGTGAAAGTCTGAAAAGTTATCCGAAGGTCTCCTTTAATTAAGTCAAGTGTATAAAAAGAAATAAATAATATGACAGGAGAAAACGGGTACCGATAGATGAAAACACAGATAGAATAGAGCAATACATTGATCAATGAGATTCAGCAAAACTGGAAAATTATTGGTTTGTTGTTTGGTGCATTCACTATGAATGAAAGGAAGCAGAATCATCTAAGGTTCTACATTAAAGAAAATGTTGGAAGGGTAGGGATTTGATTATTATTGATGCGTCTATAGTGGATTTAATAGTCTTGAAGTCTTAATCTTTCTTGGTGCATTTTATTGTGGGCAAAATATTCATTAAGTCTTTTATAACCCATGTAGTAAGCGATCAAGTCTGAGGTAATTGTGCTGCAAAAATATTGTTTTCTTCTTGGAATTGGCAATTCAGAATGTTACCGAATGTCTTGAATTGAAAAATTCAGCGGAACTGGTAGAATCTTATTGACTGTCCACAAAATAATACATGTACTACAAAATTTGTGTCATTATGAGACAGTCAGGAACGTCAATCTTCTAAAAAAAATTTGCCATATTAAAAATCAGTCAAATTTAGTAATCAGCAAGATTTAAAATGATATCGCTACAAATTCCGACAATTGTTTACATGTACGACCAAAATAGGGCTCAAAACGAAAGAGAATATTCACCCAAACTGAACACCAATGATGAAGTGGAAAATTGTTTTCAAACGATACAGCGCCAAAACAAAAAGTATGTGCTGTATGTTTGTTTGTTTGCTTTTCTTTCTTTCTTTCTTGGTATGGGGGACTTGATACCTGGCCGTACTGCGAATCGTCAATAGGCTCCTCTGGGGGAACGGTGCAAAAAACTGAAGAGGTTATCCAGCTGAAATTGGACATACCATTACGTCAGGACACGGAGTGATGACGCCATAATATACCTGATGCGCATAACGATGACATAACAGTGCTTACTTGTGACGTAACAGTAACTGATGGAAACTTTCACGCGCGTTCTGCACATGTCCTATTCCTTCCAACTGAGCAAGCTTAGCTTATCGCGCAACACACATCCATGATAACAAAGAAAGATGGTAACAAGAAAAAGAACAGAAAGGAACGTCGTAAATTATATATTTTATAAATTTTGTATAGGAAAACGGGGTGCATTTTTAGGATTTTTAACTAACACGACGTACTGCCATCAGTCAAGATGTTTACCTCCGCTTTGCTTTTGATGACACTTACGAAGTCGACAGGAAAAAGGAACTCGTCACCAGCTTGTAACGGAGCTGACAGGTTTGTGTCGCATTCTGTATTTTTCTTGGAGTACAATCATCCAGTGTACCACGAGCGCACCTGGTCTCGCTAGTTTCGTTCTTCATGTCAAATGCAGTGATTTTATGCTAGTGTCAATGTGTTTTGTTTTGTTTTGTTAGGTTTTTGTTCTTGTTTTTGTTTGTTTGTTTTTTCTTTCTTGTCGGTCCAATGGCCATTTTTCATTTGTATAGAAACCGTAACATTTGTTTTGACGATTTTGACAGCCAGTAATCTTTAGGTTTTGCCTCACAATTTATTTTCCAAACTTTCTATGGGTACGAGTTCAATGTACGTCAGACGTTATAATTAGTGGAGACAACAGCAGGAACATCAACCGAAAAATACAAAACTTGAAAATTGATGAGTGCTGCAGGAAGAAAAAGTACCCGTACGTGCACATTTTAAGTTCTGTTTGTGTCATTAACATGTACTAACAGACGCCCTGCTTTCCCTCGACGACGAGCCAGCCTCGGGGAAGAAGAAGGGCGATCGAAGGCTGACAGATCGCTACTGTCGAGCAGACGACGGGACGGCTTGTCACCATGCCTCCCGCAGGAATCCCTCTACGGCGAGCGATCCAGCAGGATATCGCAGTCGACGAGGACAGCCTCGGAGCATTTCTGCGGCTCACTGCACGCGATGCACGAGTGCGACCACGCCGGATTACTTCTCGTCAACGGGTCCTCTTCTCCGAATGCGACGACGCGAAACAACACGTGCGCGACGTCCGTTGTGACCCATAGCCCGACTTACGAACCCGAAATCGGAATGACAGATAATGCTGGTGAGGGTGTTCACTCGAAACAAGACAATGGCGATGGCAGAGGTCATGGTCACCGTAAAAATCGTTCAGAGTACATAGTAAAGCAAAGTACGAAAATACACCCTGACAAGGACCACTTGGCCGCGCTCCTCGACGAAATCGCAGAGAAGAGAACCCGGCAGAAGCAAATAATGGATCAGGTGGCCACATTGGATAGGATTAGGCGGCGGTACGAGCGAGCGGTCGGCCAGAATCGGCAGCGTATCGACGAGTCGAGACGACGTCGCTCGAAACTCGACACGCTCGCCAAGTCGCGCGTCGACCTCCGCTGGAAGGAGATCGTCGACCTCGAGGCGGAGAAATCGGACATGGACGCCAAGCTTGAGAGGATGGACGATGCCGGTACGGAACTGGCAATGCGGAAGGAGGAAAAACATCGATGCCTCCTGGAGATTATCGACAATGCACCAGCGGTCTATCACAAGGAGAGCAGTCAACTTGAAGAGCGCCATCTACGTGAGCAAACGCGCTTCAACGTCACTTTGGGCCTTGTCATTGCACTCTCTGTTGCCATTATTGTTTTGCACACCATGAAATTTGGGATAACGGAAAACTAGGGGCGGCATCCTGTATCTTTCCTTTGAAAGCAAACCCTAATCCAACAGGTGCGAATAATAGCTACATTATGTCATCTAAGGTCGCCGCTACGGGCAATTATTTACAGTAGGGAACAGCTCTTCAAGTTTTACAGAGGAAAGTTTTTGTGATACTCATTCCCGCAGTGTTTGAGAGGGTATCCTGATTTCTCTGATTCAATAGACTTGAATACGCCGAGATTTCTGTCATTCGTGTTGTAGTTCAATGACAAAGAAAATAACAGAGAGAATACGTCCTAAGTGCACAATCGATCTCAATTCGTGAATCTGACTTGAAGAGAGCATCAAGAAGAAGATATAATGTCTATCACAACTTTATTGTGAATAAAGTCATGAATCTGTGCACATAACGGCTCTGGACTTTACAGGTATCGTTTTGATGTGTCTTGTAGATCACATGATTCAAAATTAAATCAATGCGATTATGGCATAACAACTTTTGCTTTTAAGGTATCACGATAGATACAGGCCCCTACTGTAAATCACTGTGATAAACCTAGTAAAGTAAATGTCTCAACTATCACAGTGATTGATTGCACGTATTTCGGACGGGTCACACACAAACAAAAATATACACATTATTTTATTTATTTTATATGCTTTTCTTGTTTTGGATTCACCATACAATCATTAATAATGAAGATTTAAACTCTAGTTGCTGTATTTTCGTGTTGACTATATTATTCAAGTGCTTTCGAAATAAGGTATACCGTGCATAAAATAGAGTAGAGTAGAGTAGAGTAGAGTAGAGTAGAGTAGAGTAGAGTAGAGTAGAGTAGATATAAGAGAGTGATTAAGAGAGAAAAATATTGAACATGACGGACAGGCTTAGTTGATTTTCCTGACAAGTGCGTTGGAAGAATGGAACTTTTTGAGAATTACCTGTGTACATGGAGTCTCAGAGCAAAACGATAAAAAATATGCATTAAGAGACTGGGGCCCTGATTTATGAAGGGTTAAAATTGATTATATAGTTGATTTCAACTGTAAGTCTATGGCAGCCTGTGTGGTAAGGAAATTTAAAGTCAAGTTTATCTTTTGATAAAACGGGGCCCGGGTCACAAAGCCACTTAAATACTGCGCAAGCCTTCACTATAAATACTGTAAAATTCCGGACAGTCGTTTTGAGCGTCCTGGGCCCTGTTGCATAAAACCCTTACCGCTAGACTTACCGCTCCTTTCTAGCGGTAAGTCTTCAAATTAGCGGTAAATCTTATAATCCTTGATGCTGATTGGCTATGACGCCTAATTTTGACGGTAGTTACCATTGAAATTCAACGGTAAGTTTTATGCAACAGGCCCCTGGACTAATTATAAACGTAGCAGCAGCTAACGGCTTACGCGACATACCAACAAGAAACTAGATTCAAAGTACTAACTTGTATTTGTTAATAATGACGCTAAGCATCGTCTTGTACCAAAGCTTCGAGAAAACTAGCTTGAAAACAGTAATAGACCATCCTCAGGAGGGCCCCTTACCACCTCCCCCCCCCCCCCCTCCCCACATACACACGCTGCTCTTCACGTGGACTATTAGTTATTCGTGGAATTTGGGAGAGCTGGCTCAGTAATGAAGTTATGGTAACCCAGGTAGACGTTAACCGATTCGCTTGTGTTTTATACCTTCTTCTTTTCGTGTCTTTTTATCTTCTCAGTGTCAATTCGTATCTTCAGGTGAGCTCTCACTCGCCAACTGTCCAGAATGCTCTAACAAAGTTTTGTAGAACGAGGAAAGGGTGCGTAGGTGTTTGCTTAAAGGAGTAATCACTTGGAAGCGATTGCCGATTTGTACGAAGTCAGGAAAATGAAGGCGGCAAAGCAGACGTCACAGTTTGATATTGTATATGTGAACGTGTATATGGAATATTATGACCTTTTGAATTCCCGTACAAGACGCACTTTAAACATCTAAAAACATAGCCTCAGTTACATGTCTGTGATGTTGCCTCTGTAGGTCTCTATTGTGTCATAAAAAATTAAACTGTTGTTGTTGTTACTGCATTATTATTATCATTATTATCATTATCATTATCATCATCATCATCATCATCATCTTCATGGTAATAATAATAATGATGATGATGATAATAATAATAATAATAACAGTAACATTATTATTATAATTATTATTGATGTTGTTGTAATTAGTATTATCAACATTGTTAGTATTATTATGCAATAGTAGTAGTAAGTAGTATAGTAGTAGTAGTAGTAGTAGTAGTAGTAGTAGTAGTAGAAGAAGTATAAAGCAGTAGTAGTATCTCATTATTACCGATATTGTTTTCGTTATCTTTGATATTACTATCATGAGGGCATTACTTGACTTCTTTTTCGAAATTCGAACTCCGGTGTGTTGAAAGAAGACATTTTTTTTTTCGTTGGTGTATGGAGCCAAGTCTAAGAAAAGTTCATTGCAAGAGAACGTAATGAGCGACAATCACGCGCATGAAAGTATAAGTGAATACAGCATAGTGATGCTTAAAGGGATGGTACAGTTTCGGTTGAGATGGGGCTACAGGTTTCCAACGTTTGATGATTTTTTTTTTATGATTTTTTTTTTTTTTACATGAGAAACCTCTTATGAAATATGAAAGAGCATATAATTGTAAGAGGAATTCAAAGTTTATTTGATGAAAAGGGGTTTTGAAATGGCAGAGATATCCAAAACAAAGCAATTCTGATAAGAGATGGGACCCACCTATTATTAGGATCGCTTTGTTTTACTTTGTTCTTGGATATCTCAGTCATTTCAAAACTGATTTTCATCAAATAAACTTTGAAGTCTTCTTGGAATTGTATACTCTCTAACATTTCATGAAGTGGTTTCTAAGTATCATGCAAAAGTTAAAGACTGAATCCACACCTCAACCAAAACTATACTATCCCTTTAAGCGACGTCAAATTGCATAATAATGCGGCCTGTTTGGATCATATACGAAGAGTATGGTTGCAGCTTTTTAACCATGGGCTCGATTTTACTCATTTTTGCTGTTCATGTAAACGTATTTGATTTCAAGTGACTGTACTTTTCATGAAAGTAATAGCGCTCTCTGAAAAGGCGAATGCTCCTTTAACGCACGATAGCTCGTGCAGGTGCTTGACACTTACCGCTTAGGACGAAAGCCGACTCGTCGGTTACGGAAACGCGATAGGGACATGATTACACCACGAAGAAGACATCGGCGCGTGATATCATGATTTGAGCCAATGTGCTCACACCTGCCGACAAATTACGTATACCCCTCCCCCTCCCCGTCCCTAAACCCTTTACCCCCTTTCCTGAAAAACAACGGGCAGAATAACAGGTGACATCACAAGAGGTATGTTCACAAATCTTGCCCATATGACGAGTCGCCTTTGCTGTCAACATGAAAATGTTGTTCTGCCCGCCACATCCGACGCCGCTGCGAGAGACATAATGTACTAGCCGGGGTCTCTTGGCAGGAAGAGGGGTAAATGAGAGAACGTCAACACTATTAATGAACTACGACTTCTGGTAGACCATAATCCACCGGGTCGATGCCCAAAGGAAGAGCAAAATCCATTCTGTGATCATCTGTCAACGTCAGAAAAAAAAAGGCGAAATGAAATGAAATGAATTGAAATGAAAATGATATTAATAACCACTATTTATATAGCGCCTTTTCAATTCAGACTCAAAAGCACTTAAACAATTTCAACAAAATACAAGAAATCATACAAAACAAATGAAATAGAATGAAATGAATGAAATGATGTGTGTTGTGAATCAAACGAAAATTTAAAAATCCAAAACAACAACAAAAAATTCTGAAAAGTGCATGAATAGGCCTACCAAGTCATGTTTGATACATTTATGTAGCAGTATTCAGTAGTCACGTAGGAAATCAAAACAAATATACAACGATTGATTAACTGTAAAAAAAAAAAGCCCAACCAATCCCATCATTCATTGTTCTGAATCAAAGCAGAGATTAAATTTGTCCGAGCGATTGAAACATCAATTCATTAGCAATAACAACGCAACAACAAGTATTATCATGCAATAGCAATGTCTTCAATCATGTTGCATTACGTAAAGTATATCCTTTCAGAAAGTCGCATGCGCCTGTAACTCAAACAAATGAATAGGACAGAAGAATACTTCACTTTCTTGCCGGATTATATCAGCAAATCGGCAAATATGCACGATAAAGGTGAGCCTTTAGGAGGAGACAATTCAGTCGCTTTGATGAATCGGTCATTTGCATGTACTGTATACCTATACATGTTCCCACGCCAGTCACGCCAGTGTTGCTAAGCATTAAATTTGGCGACTTTAACGTCACTTTTGATTACAAAAAAAGAAGAGGAAGAAATTGAACATTGAAAGGATTGATATCATGACATTCTTCTGAAGTATGAACTTGGTCATGGGCAAAGCATGCAAGCACGAAATTGATTGTTACCAAAAAAAGTGACTATGATAATACGAAGTATTCTCTGATGATGATATCATGATAATGTTGCCATGCAACCATTGCTTCTTTTATCGCTTCTTTATATTTTAACCAACTGGACTACTTGGAGTAATGATGATGTGATAAATTATCAGTAATATCATATTGCTATATCATTATTGTTGTTACCTCCACTATTAATAAATAACCTAGATTTGTATAACAAAATATTCACGAGCAGTGGACATTAGTTTCTGAAGTTATACACAACCCTTAACTTACATAATATGAGCTCCTCGGAATTCAAATGTATCAGGTCGTACGAGATGATTATGTTCTTTTGACAACGGTAATTGACAGCAATTGTCAGCGAGTGTGGGGGGGGGGGGGGGGGACCAAGAAGGCTATATAATTATTCTGGAGAAACAGTAAACATACAACACGTTGCAGCTCAGTTTGTAGAGTTATATAGATGTACTCAACTATTGTGTATTTTGAGTACACGTATTTTCATACCAACCTTTAGCAAGGGATGATGTATATCACTGGTGTCAGAATCACCAATTCCGCTCAAAAAGTCAATTCTCTTTTTTTTTTACTTTGCTTAGCAACAACTCTTTATGATTTAAAAGAAAAGACGATGAAGACGGAGTCATTTCCAAAAATATATATATTTTTCGTGACAGTCTCGGCGTGACGAACGCTGTCGCCACTACGCGCCAATTTCCTTTGTCCCTGTCGACAGTCCAAAGAGGATTTATCCTAACGGTGCATCGAAACCAATTACAGAAGACAACGAGCCTTCTATTCGTCCTCCTCCCAGCTGAAACCATCCCAGGCCCAAAGAGAAGAGAAGAGAAATATATGACATCTTTTCTCCTCCCCTCGTATACCACAACGCGGATTGATCACCGTGTTCCAAAGGAGCCGGACAAAGGCCGATTGAACAGGTGAAATCATGCGGTCTCGTTGGTCGCAATTCTTCGGGTATTGTATAATCGCGTCACAATTGCATCTCGGGGTTTTGATACGAGGGGCGTCAATTATTGTCCGAGTTAAAGTCTGTGCTAGTTTTTATTTGAAGTTGAGGTGGGAAGGCGCAAACAGAATTACCTCCATTGAGAACGAATGATTATATTTTTTTTTTCAACGTCCATGTACTATTCTGCACAAAATAATGTCGTCGAGACGCATTAGAGCATAGACTGCAAACAATATATTGTATAGTTTGAATATACCATGTACACGGTATCAATGGAATCATTGTTGTCCCTGACGTCCCTCATATATACCCGAAAGCTTCTCCAATGATGGCAAAAACTATCCCATGGGGAAAAATGGGCTAAAGCCCTTTCAAGTAAGCAGCTTAGGGTTGTCAAACAGGATAAACGATGCCTTAGCTAGGTGCCCATTGTTGCTTTCATTATATGAAAAGTGTTAAGTGGTCTTTTGTTAAAAGTATATCATTATCAGAGAGACCAATCAGACAAGTTCTCATGCAGCAACGGTTGACAGCATTTTGCAGCTGCGATAGAGGCAGCGTTGCTGGGGTGTGATTATAACTTTGCGGCTTTGAGCAAACCACCTTTGTAAATCGAATGAAATGATACATACCGCGTTTTTCCAAGAACTCGTTTAGAAACAGTACGGACCATTTTTGCCTCCCAATATTGATAATTATCTCGACCTCTCACTGTACAATACGCTGTCAGAAATTTTGCGGTGTATCTCATAACGATATTCATGTTTTCCCTCTCCACATAACGACGACAGATTTCAAGATACCTGGGTGTTTTGGGTTTTTTTTTTTTGCCACTGTGTTTCCTCTTTAAAGGTATAATTCACTTCCTATCCAAATTAATTGATACTTATCTTACATGAATAGGTCTGTTTGGGACACATATATTGAAAAAATGATTGATCAAAACTTGTTTCCGATAATTGGAAACAATGTCACTTCATATTCCGCCGCAACCGGCTATCACTGTACTGCCCTCTTTCTGATTTTTTAAAAGAATATGATTAAAGTCATTTTAAATTTGTTATTGTTTTGTTTTGTCTTTTGTGTGTGTGAGCACTTCATTAAAAAATTGTTTTAGTACTTTTTTATTTATCTTTTCTTTTAGATTTATGAGTGAAAAGATGAAACAACGCTTACATAATCGCCACGGATAGTCCGGTTTACTTACATATACAAACTTTATGCAAACTTTAAAATATGTATGCATCTATATAAAAAGGTTGATCCAAAAAAACTCGTCCGATTATTGTCCGACATAGCAAAAGCATATGATTGCAAATTGGATTCCGATAAACCTTTCAATTATTTAGGGAAAAGTGAACTGAAAATCACATTTCTATGCACACTAAAGTTAAAACTGAAATAATATACATTTTAATGCATCCGTAAACTCGATGTAAATTCGTTTGAATGAAACAGACGAATTAATTTGGTTTTAAAAACAAACAAAGAATACACCGTGTATTCGGGCAGAAAATATTTCGTTGCTAGATTATGATACATGCTGTTGTATCCATGTAGTGTGTGGGCCCTGTTTTTAAGTTCTGCCAACAAAACTGGACTTCCGGAGTTTATTTTCCTGGGATGTGCCAAAAATTAATCTCTATTTTGATGGATGCTTGTGAGCTGATGTTCACGCTTCAATCCCTTATGTAAGTTCTCACACTATTTCAGTGGGGCGCCCTCCAAAGTCGCTTTCCGCTATCACTAGTGACCTTGAGGTCACCGCTTTCGCCCTGTCCTTTTCCAGAACTTCTGGCCACACAGTCGTGACACATGCACACGAAGACAATAAAGCAAAAGATACATGAATAGATAAAACAAAACAGAGCTAAATAAGCTGTGAGTCGTCTTGTAGTCATAGTAGCCTTTAAAGGTTTCTTGTTCTTGCTTCACTGGTGAATACGTAATCAGTAGGCGAGTGCCAACAATGTTCGTAACATTGTGTCCATCATAATGGACAAGAACATAGAAGCCAGAGTACGACCATCGTCTTTCTCGTGAAGAAGCCGGAGCTTTGGGGCGAGGGCGACGGACGGAGACCCGACAAATGCGCGAGACACGTGCCCTTGCTGCCAACGGTGATCTAACATTTCGCGCGAAATTTGGGTCGAGTTTACATCGGGTTATCGCAGAACGTTGAATGTTGTCTCACATTGGCTATTGTGACAGATTCCATGTCTTTTGTTCCCCTTTTTTTCTCTCTATATGGTGCCTTTGGACCACAATAATATGGTTGCTCATACTTCTAAAGGTCTACGGGTCATCGGTCCCTAGGATAGACCTGATCAGGCCAAAAATGAGTCTTAAGACAGCCTGAACCCCGTGCACCACATCGTTTATTTTACTACCTTCACGAGCAATGACCCGTAGGTCGAAAGACCAGTCCCTCATCAGACTACCGGTAGTTGGTCCAGACGTCATAGCAATTTCATCGATGTCATTGTACTCTCCTCAGGTGACGAAATCCGATAAAGATAGAAATTTAGCAAATAAAAGAAGAAGAAGAAGAAGAAACACACCCATGGATATATATAATCTCATGTTCAGGGTAGATGATAAAGCAGTACACTGTTAAATCATAAAATCAATGGATAAAAATATGTGTGTGTATATATATATATATATATATTTAATTCAATGATAATAGTGTAAGTTTAATCAAATATGAAGATTAGTTATACTTGGAATAACACATTTTGAAAAAAAAAAAGATAACGAATGTGTGATCGTAAGAACCAATACATGAAGGTCTGAGTTTAGCTTGTACTTGTGCTACATTGTACTATGAACTTTATGCAAATGAGAATATTATATTAGTTCGGGAGATATACTAACACTGGACGCAGTACAAAATGTCTCTGAAGGAATTTCGGAATTTATGATATAAAGCAACTAATGAGCAAAACATAATGTGATACAAATGCAAAGTAAATGAATGAAAATATATGAGTATATATATATATATATATATATATATATATATATATATATGGTTAAGAGTTGTTTTTGAATATTTAAAATCAAGTCAGTCATCAGTTAGAGCAAAATAAAACATTTCCAGTGATACCTCTTGTGTTACATCACAAGGAACATTCTTGAAGTTATCCCATCTTATCGTCGTTTTCATGTTGTTTTTTAGTTAATTGCAAATATCTCAAGTTACGAGTGGGGTTTTGCGATCATACTATTCATTTGTTTCAGCGTTCATCGTGTTCATTATCCAGACTGATGAATTGTGGAACGAGCACAGGAGCACAAACGTTCAAAATAATTTTTCCTCACAATTATTATCTCTCAGTTTTGGCAGGGGATATACGTTATTCCGAGGGTTCGTTTATCCGGAAATGAAATAAGTTTGTCATTCCAAGCACACAAATCCCGTACACCTAGATGTTTGTAAACCCGAAATGAAATAGGTTTCGTTAATCCAGCCATTTGTGGCATTGTTTCCGATGATGCGTTAATCTAAAATCACGGTTAATCTGAAACCACCAAGCTTTTAGCAAACTATTTATGCTCCCAGTCTTTTGTCCTTGCCCGCAGCATCAAGTTATTAAAGTTATTTCATGGTACCGATACATCTTTTAATAATATAGCATTTTTGTTATTCAAACACTGCGAGATTTGTATGCAGTATGGTTTGTGCGATATCTATGTGGTTCATTAGTTTATTACTCATCGATTTTTTGTACTGGTGTAATTTTAGTTGGTCAAGACAAACATATCCGTTCTCCGTGTAAAATTATATGCCTATGAACTCGGGAACCTACAGTTTTACAAGCTTTAAAGCTTTTATGTAGGCCCCATCATATTTCTTATACTTACTAGTGACATTTTCACACGATATGACCATGTACATTTGTGTCAAGTATATTTTCTTTTTCTTTTTCTTCTACAATCAAAAGACATGATTGTATATATTTTGTATTCTTGTTTTGTTGTCAATAATTTTGTAATCTCATCATTGAGAAAATGGAAATATGAAATAAATTTGAACGGAACTGAACTGAACTGAACTGAAATGAGGTTTGTTAATCCGAAAATGAAAGAAAGTGCCTACTCAGGAACCTTCGGAAAGAGGCCAGACATTCTGGTCGTCGATTTTTTTTTTTTAAATCGACTGGCGAAAACTGTAACTTTCGTACACGTCCTAAAATGGGTCTTTATTTGTTAAATCCGAGCTTGTTTGCATAGCAATCAGAAGATGTTACAGACTTGGCGAGCTGCCCGTTAAGATTGGTTGAATAGTGAATGGAAAAGTACCGTTTGATCTACCCCTCCCTTCCCCCCTCCCTTCCCCCCTCCCCCATCATTACAACTTTTCAACTGTAGAACCCAGCTGACGGAAGAGATGATAAGATATGGGAGAGAGAACTTAGCTGGATAGATAGTCAGAAAGAGAGAGGGGAGAGAGAGAGAGAGAGAGAGAGAGAGAGGAGAAGAGATGTAAAGAAAGGAAGAGGCATGGAGAGCGAGATAGCTTGAGAGAGAGGGAGAGGGTGAATAAGGAGAGAAGAGCGGTACCGCCCAATGACAACTCGGGGTGACAGGCGAACCATTATTCCCGTCGTGAGAGTGTTAGTCATGGGATTGGTCAGTAGTTTTGTCGCCGCCACACCTGATTGGTTACCAACAATGCAGCGAGGCGTGGCCTAAAGGGGGGTTTCCGTTCCGGTCGACCAACACTTTTGCCCATTGACAAAGTGCGCATCCAAGCGAGTTGGGGGAAGCCACCAGTACTCGGAGCAACAAGCACCTCTCTGTTTAGGGATTGACCTTAAATCCTGGTATTGTTGAATCCTTGACTGACACGACAGCTTACTATTATTCATTTAAAGAGGCGACACGATATAGGGTATCAAGTCTGTTCCCCTTCTTCCAGTTCTTTTATTTTGTTTTTGTTGCTCGTCTAGTCCATTGAAATAAAAAAACAAAAACGATTATTCTCTGTATATTCAGATAACAGAAGGTAGATATGTCGACTCGCCAACTCGAGAGTTAAGCAGACAGTCCAGTCGATATGTCTGCATCTTACCCCCTTGTAACATTATCCCCCTTTTCTCTTTATAATAATATTTCTGTCGTCATAGTTTGGTTTGTCATGATATGCTACTTATATCGTTTAAGTGTGCTTGTCTGCACATATCCCGATTTCCTCTTTAAGTGTATTTTCAATCTAAGGTCATAACTCTCTCTATAATTATTAGCTATACTGTATCAGAACTCAAATTTGAGGGCGTATATCATGCGTGATTTGAAGGGCCCTCGTGTTTGTTGATGCATATTATTATCGCTTCCATTATACTTGCTCTGTGGCCATTAATAAAGCCAACACATGCATATTTCATTACTGGTTATGCTATGGTGGTAGCTCCATTTTTATACACGGTCCACGTGCCCCTAGTGAGAAGATGCCTCTATTACCAAATAAGTTAACTCGGTTTTCGATCAAACATGTTAAAAATCGTGTTGTCAGAGCATCAATGGTTTCAGTTTTAGGGATCTGGCATATCATCGAAAAAGAAAGAGGAAAGAGGAAGGAGAAAGAGAGAGAAAAAAAAGGGAGCGTAAACAAATTTGAAATGAAGATAGCAGCCGAGAGGAGAAATGGAGAATAAATGGGTGGAAGGAGTAGGGTGGTAAGAAAACACAAACACACACACAAAAAAAACCAACCAACAAACAAGAACAAAACAAACAGAGCACCTGTTCATTCCGTTTCGTCGAAATATACAACTTTAAGGGCCGATCGATTTTTAGCGTAAATGTCATCTCATAAAAATCATCGATCGTAAAAGCCGGGGTGCCCAAATATTTTGCAGGAGCGTGAAGAGACGATTCGATATCAAGGTGGCATTGTGCAAAACACAAGACAAAAACAGCTGTGGTATTTATTGCAACAATAACCCTGTCCATTGTAAATTATACCTTCTGGGGCTGTGGTATGCGTAATCGTCTGCCATCCATTTCTTCTATTATCATCCAGACAAAGCGAAGAATTGGAAGAATTAGCGCCATCCCCGCAAACAACAGGGGTACATTGTTTCCCTTATCTTCAACACCCTTTTGTTACACAATGGTATTAAAAAATACACCCAATGACAATTCATTGTTGTAAAAAGTAGCGTAGTCAACATCTCGCAGCAGCCGTTTACTCAATTTTATTGATTTTACACCTTTACTTATATACTTTCCTGTCTGTTTTAATTCACACTGATTGTTATGCATGTATCCAAGTTAATATATTGGGAACCTATGTGATGCAACAGGCACACATTACATTCTAAACGTTACCAATGACGTCGTCCACAAAGCTTGCCCGATGTTTACGATGAGGCCGGCCGAGGTTGAATCAAGAAGTCTGACAACCCAGGACTCGAACTACATGTTTTACATTTTTATTGCAAAAAAAGTTGAATTCTCGGTCAGTTTTGTTGTTCTTGTTGTTGTTGTTCAAATCAGTGGAAAACGATGAGGTGCTGATATCATCAGTTCACTTACTTGCCTATTCATATAAACTGTTCGAGCGCTGTTGTGCAAACATTAGCTACTTTTGTTACATTTCATAACTTCGTTATTTCTAATCCGATTTTGAAAATTCATTTCTGGTCCAAAATTGTCCTTTACATTTTCTTGTTTAGAGGCAGAACAAGCCTCGGGCATTTATTTTCGTTGTCAAGGGCAACCTATTCCGAGATCTTTTTTCATAATTTCTTTATTGAATGAAGACTTTACTATTGCTTTCTTTTTGATGGGTAATTTTAGCTCATTTTCCCTTTTTTTATTGGGACAACCACGCAAAGATCGAACGAAAATACCTGCTGACAATGATAATTTTGTTCCTCTCCTGGCGTGGAGGAATGTAAACCATTTGCTGAAATCTAAATAGCTTTTAGTTCAACCTTTAATCCTCCGTGCCAGGTCTCCGTCAAATTCCACAGTAACCGTAGGACAACTTTGCGGTTTGTTTAACATCCACAATTAAGTGCTTTAAGAACACACTCGAGACATTTCACAAATACACACACACACACACACACACACACACAAATTGCAGGGTTGGCTTTTGAAATAGTACTACGATTTGTATCCTATTGTTGCTTTGTTCTCCTTCCACCCCTTTTCTAACAACGCTTCCCCATTACATTTCATCACACATTCGACCTTTAACCCCCCCGCGTCCCACCTCCGTATTGCTCTTGTGAAACAACATTTACTACACTGTTTTGTTTTGTTTTTCAACGAAAACATTTTCTGCAAATCCTTTGATAGCCCTTTCTAGTACAGTTGTATTGTCAAAAAGACATCAAAAGTGATGAGGGTAGCTTACGGAGTCTGCAAATGGCGGGGATGGGGGGGGGGAGGGAGGGGTTAGGACATATCGTATCCATGTCTCCCAACCCTCCGGGGCGTAAGATATAGCCTTGTGAAGGTTATGTTTGCTCATCTGGACGTGGCTCGAATAAGATCCACTTTACTTCTTAGCATCGCCGATAATTGTCACGAAAAAGAGACATACAGTCTTCTTCCTGTTTGTTTCCCTTCGTGTCCCCCTCTGGATCAGACAGACCAATCCATTAAAGCTGATAAAAATCTGTCAACCTTTGCTTAATTCGTTTTATTAACAACATCATTCATCTGAGCACAATCGCCCTCTCCCTCCTCTCGCCTTCGTTTCTTCCTTACTCTCAACATCTTCATCTCTTAAAGGGGTGATTCAGTTTTGGCCGAGTTGGGGCTTCAGCAGGTTTCAGACATTCATTTTTGTGAGGTAATGACAAACTTCTTATAGGAAATACGAAAGATCATACATAAGTGGAACTCAAAGTTTATTTGACGAAAATCGGTTCCGAAACGGCCGAGATATCCAAAAACAAAAAGGTCCTAATTAAAGGTGGGACCGACCTTTTATTAGAACCAGTTTGTTTCACTTTTTTTGTTGGGATATCTCAACCGTTCAAAAACTGAATTTCATCAAATAAACTTTAAATTCCTTGTAGAATTGTACGCTCTTTCATATTTCATAAGTGGTTTTTAATTATCTCGCAAAAGGTAAAATTCTTAATTTCCCGTCTCAAGCAAAACTTTACCATCCCTTTAACTCCCTCTTCTCATTCTCTTTCTTTCTTTCTTTTACGTTTTCTCACCCTCACTCTCTCGTTTTTATCATTTCTCTAGATCTTTTCCTGCTATGTTTTTATACTCATCTTTTTCTCTCTCGCTTACAGCTTCTTCTTTCCACTTTCCGTTCTTCTGCAGTCTCAACGCCGAGCCCCTCTCTCCCCCTCTCTCCGTCTTCCCTTACTTTACACGAAACGGTGTTTAACAAACAATACAGGCTATTCTGGATTTCCAAGAATTCGTGAATGACCCGGTTCGTGTGTTATCCCCCCCCCCCCCAGCTCTTTTTCAGCACAGCGCATAGCGCATGCATATTATGGCAGGTCCGTCTCTCGATGATTCTGACAGTATCAATATTCATATCACCCCGCTGATCGTATGGACGCGGTGTAACCTCGAGTCTCGTCTGCCAGCTGTGCTTAAACATTTTCCTCGGCGAGACCAGAGCAATAGGATAGTTTTACAAAGTAGAATTTTCTCCCCCATCCCCACCCCCTCTTTAGCTCAAAGTAAAAAAAAATAACAACCAAAAACAAACAAACAAAAAATAAAACCATGCACAACAACAACAGTAAAGAAAAAAAAAAGGAAGAGATCACATCATCGTGTGTACATGCAACATCACGGTTTTTCCAGGTCTACGGCTATGATATCATAGCGCCGTCTAAGTGGAACTCGATGCCGGATGCTTCATTTCCTAACAAAATTGAGAGAGAGAACATGAGAGAAAGAGAGAGAGAGAAAGGGAGAGATGGGGAGGGGCAGGGGAGAGAGAGAGGGAGAGAAGGGGGTTGGCAGGGTTGGGCTATACTGCTTTCCCATTGAGTGTGGTGCGCGCACCTGTATCACTCACAAACGCTGTTTCACACCAGTGACATCAATTAGTTAATTGATGATGATGACCGTCAACTGGCTTCGAGTGAACTTTTGCTTCATCTGACGCGATGCGAAGCCGAGCATGAAGTGATTGCCGTTGAGTGAGAAGACAGAGAAAGAAAAAAAAAGAGAGAGGGGAGAGATTAACTATGTTTTTGGCTGGCGCTTAGGATCCTGTTCTGTCCACCGAGATTTAGGATAGACGAACGGGCTCATGCGAGCATATTAAAAAGTCCGCCGTTACGGTAAGCCGTTTTAGTTCCAAATCGGCAGCAGTACTCCACGCACGCTCGGGAGGTAGGGTTCGCTGGGCGACCGTTTCCCTCTACACTCATTCAAGACCAGACGGCAGAAGAGCGTGTACGCTTCGCAAATATTTACACCTGGACTCGGGTTCACGTGAAAAACGACATACCAGCGTACCGAGTTTTCTCGTGTATACATTTTTTTCCCGGTCATTTTAAGGACAAACAACTAAGTATTAATTCCAACTTTGTTCGAATTGCGGGGGCGCGTGGTTGTTTGTGACTTAGCAGTGTTATCTGTGTGTGAGTCTGAATGTACTCATGTGAAAACGTTTTTCTTTTGAGGAGACCAAGCCCGAGCAATATGACATCGTCTACAATCGTCTCGCCATTGTTTTTCTTTTTGCTGAGCGTGTTACCAGTTCTAGGACGTTACATATCCCCCATGGACCGGATTTTGTCGCAGAAGGTAAGTGGGTCCTATGATTATTCTATCCATATTATCCCTTTTTTATTGCGGGTATTCTTATAAATCATGACGGTATACCACTTCTACAATAACAGCAAATCAAAAGCAATGCGGGTCACAGAGATATCTAAGAAATTGGCTTTAGAGTGTCCTATTTTCTACAATACAAAAAGTATTCATAAGCGATATAAATGGGCTAGTTATTTCATGTTAATCGATAAGAGAAGTTTACGTTTCGGCCGTATTAAAGTGATAACGTTTTGAAACTACGTAGAATGGTATCACCGGTTTAAAGGTCAAATCCGCCACCCCCCCCCCCAAAAAAAAAGGAAACATCGATTTCAAGTTGATATTTCAGGCTCTGTAATGTTGATTTTTAGACATCGAAATCGAACGGTGTGACACTGGGCATTGCTAGGTCTATTTTTTTCCCCAGCGAAATCACGATACAATCGTGAAAAATGCGTTACCCTCTTTCAGATATGTATGCAATACAAAACAAATTTGTATCAATTTTATGAATATATGACTTTTGATAAGCTTAGGTGTATATTTGGGTTCAAGGTACATGATGTACTAGATTTAGCCGGCATTGAGACCTTTTTTTTTTTTTTGAAAGGCAGTCAGATTATGCGAGACCTTGATGTGATATATTCGTATCTACTTATCAAAGGAGGACCAGTCTATTTTTCTTTCCAGGAAATTTGAGATATATCTGCAACTCGTTCAATGCACTATGGATGTGGTTTTGTTGTGACATGTTCTTTTTTTCGGTTTACCAAGCTAACCACCCCGCTCTCCTCCCCGCTCTCCTCCCCGCTGGAAGCCCAGCAGAATTTGAGCCAAATTGTTAGTGATGACATGGGGTCCGAACGAATTGCAACTGTGTATTTGAACTGTTTTTCTTTTTCTTTTTTTTTTTAGATAATGAAATGAACTGATTGTATGTCATTGCAACGAACTAATATTCACAAACCGCTGGTATGCATTCCTAAAAGAGCCAACTTCTACAGGAAAGGGATAGAATCCCAGATATGCTACATACAATGCATATCCGTGTGTGTGTGTGTGTGTGTGTGTGTGTGTGTGTGTGTGTGTGTGTGTGTGCGTGTGTGTGTGTGTGTGTGTGTGATCTAGACCTGTATACATCTACAGTTGATACAGGAGTCGACACTAACTTTTTACTCTTCTGTGGTGGCCCGTTCCGACCACTAAGATCTTTAGATTTGAAATTTTGATTGCCCGAGAAAGAAATGTGTTTTAGCCTGATATAAAGCAAACATAATACTACATGTTGTATCTTAGTTGCCTGATCGGGCCACAAAGAGATGACCTTTTGGTAAATTTGATGTTCCGACATCAATTTTTAGTAGCTCCTGACCACAGGGCCACCGCTAAAGTCGAGCCCTGATATATATATATATATATATATATATATATATATATATATATATATATATATATATACATGCACTTACTCCCTCTTGTTCTCAGCGGCAGGCATGATTTCAAACTGTGTCATTGATACGATGAGTGTGTCGAGGTTTGTGTAGCAGATAGTTCTAAAATTGTATCTCAGTATGACATACGAATTGCCACCGCGAATCCCGGACGGACCTGTCCGATTCACACCCTTTGCTGTTACCGCGACGAGTAATTTGCATACGCCATACCGCTACATACACATTATAGACAGAGATTAGCAGTAATAGAGGTCAATATTGTTGCCGTAGATTTCGTTTCCGATGATACGTAGTTGAATAACTCACTTTCATGAAACGCAGAGATGCAAGTGCAGAACAATTCTCGTGGAATTTCAAAACATTACCATTTTTTCCCACGAGTCGAAAGACATTCCCTCATAAAAAAAGGAAAAAAAAAGTATATATATATATATATATATATATATGTATGTATATATATATATATATATATATATATATATATATATATGACTGGCATTACAAAATCGACAACAAAATAGCAAATTCCTCAAAACCAGACTGAAATTGCCTCTGACGTAACAGAATGTAATCTCGGTACACCGCAATTGTCGAAAAACCGTGAATGTTTTTCGTATCGTCGCAAAATCGGCTATAAGTCGAAGAGAAATTCTTCCCCGGTTGAATGTAAACACTGTCGTGTTGACTATATTGTGTAAGTCGAAATGCACGTAAACCGAAAGGCTTTCACTGATCTCTTTTGGATTCGACTTAGGTGAGGTTCACTGTATATCACAGATAATCATTTTCCTTAAACAAATGTTTGTGGTTTAACTTGGAAAAATTGATAGACCGTTGTTTATGATAGGTATTTGAGGATAATAGTCGCGATATTCATAGTGCTTAAAACACTAGGGTCTAACAAATGGCTTCCAAATGAGTTTTTTTTTTTTGATGCGAAAGTGATTTATTGTATCCTCGTTATTTCTACGAAAGTTTAGTAACATTTGAAACTGAAAAATGCAAAACTTTGTGTTAATTTTTTGTGTTTTTGATTGCTTGCTTCTTTTTGTTTGTTTGTTTGTTTGACTTCATGAATTCATCAATTCCTATACCCTACATTTTTGTAGTTTGGTTTCTTCATCTTTTATCACGAATTTGTATTATTTCCTTGTTGGTCTTTTATAAAGTACAGATATATGCATTTGATTTTCATTGAAAAATTGAATTGAAATATTTATTTCATTTAAGCCCTATGATGTACTATATGCATATTGATTATGGTTGCTTTCGATTGCACTTTATTTTCAAAGCCTCTAAATCACTATGCATTTGTAGCAACATTTTCAAGCGATAAATGTGCTTAGATATCATTTTAGAGGGCGAACAATATTTTAAAACTAATTCCTGTTTCTCTTTCAAGTTTTGTGACACATGTATTTTGTATATAATAACTGTCGTTCCATCTGATCTTTCTACGTTATAAAATATTCCGTGAAAATCAGAGAGTTCCATTTTCATAAGACAAGATAATAACTACATCTAATGCAAATCTATGATTCTTGATGTTTTATGGCTATTGATTGACAAATTTGCCTTCACAGATGTAAATACGCACCGATTATCGATTGATACATAAGACCCATTGCGGTGTAACATTACAAGCCCATGCATGGTGTTACAGTGCGTTTCGCATGATGGCATGATAGTCGTTGAGAAAGTTGGAATGATTGGGGGGGGGGGGGTAACAAATCGAAAGAATGTGTACTTTTCGCAACGATGACATTCTGTGGAATTATCTGTATACGTTTCTTTATGTAGTGTTGTACTGTGACGTCACGAATTGTTATCTTCTCATCCAGTGATCCGAAACTAAAAATTTATAACTTTTGAAGGGATTGTCCGAATTTCCTTGAACTTCACTGACGTGATTTACTAATATTTCTGCATTCACTAAATTTATATATACATGTATGTGGGTTTAATAACATTCCACTTGAACTCGCACCTATTCAGCTTAGGTTCAGTATTTTCTGTATGTGTATGTGTGTTGTGTGTGTATGTGTGTACTCAAGTGCACCTTCTTACGCCGTTTCCGTCTTTGAGCTATGTTTGTGTGAAGAGTATAGTAAGCATGCAAGTCAGCGGTCATGATTGTTATTGTATTTTTTTTTCTCCACTACAACTATATACTCATTATACTATGCTGGATAGGATATCAAAACAACATTTCATTCTACACGACGTACATGTCTGTGCGCAGGTACACAACGCGGACCGTGCAATGTTGACATGTGACTTGACTTTCAAAACAAGAACGAGCAATTACTTGGAAGTACAACAACTGAGAAAAATGACCTAAGAATGGCCTACTGTATATAATTATACTGCTCTATAATAGCCACAACGGAAATTCGTATGGTGATGCTGCGGTGTATAAATGTGGGAATATCCATGCGCTGGTTAGATACACCGTAAGAATGCGACAACGCGACACCTATTGTCTTCTCACTAGCGCGCGTCGTATCTGTGGTTAAATGATTGACAGCTATATGAAAGCACACTGCATACCTCTGTTGCTCGATTCCCCTTTCCTATTCTACCAAGCGCACGTCCGATTGTTATTAAAGTTTGCTGGCTGGGAATTAATACTTTGCCCAATTCAGAACTCATCTTTTCAAAATATGTGAGCTGCTGTTCTTTGTCTTCACCTTTCAAGATGTAATCACCAGTAGTGCCTTTCTGAAAGCGATTCTAACATGTATTCTTTTATTTCTTTGTTTAAGAAAGTGCTGCGAACAAGTCGTTCTAGGAACTGATATAGAAAATAATCGCATTTACACATGTTTTATTTTACTTCAGAGTTATTTGTGGCCTGCTTCTAAAATTTCATTAAAAAAAGAATCATAACGTGTAAATAATACGCATAAACAAAACAAATAAAAAGAAGGTGTAATATTTGCTATATTTGCTTTGAAATGTCTGCACACGTCTAGTGAAATGACTGACCAAAAAAATCCGCTGGCTGTAATCACAGGCGCCCTGCCCGGTGATACATCATCGCAAAAATAAAAATGACGGCTGGATAATAACCTTGACTCGGTGGCTGCACTTGGCGTTATCATTAGACTCCTTTCAGGCCGCGCATGATTTTTTTTTTTTCATAAACAAGACGTATATTATTTGTTATTGTCGCATAGCTTGAGAAGTATGTAAACAACATAGAGAGGGGCTTAGAACGCATTAAGGCATAAAGACGTACCTAGATAAATCATCATCCACGCTATGTGAAAAGCAGAGCTATTGACTATGACGTTCGTCTTTTTGGTTCAGTTCATGTGGTTTCTTTTTCTTGGTTGTAACGCATCGATAACTAATAACTGTAGATACTGTCCCAAAATATTGTTGTGCATGCCGTGAATGTTGGATTGTAACTGTGATGTAGGCCTATATAACCCAACAGGTATATGAAATGTGGTAATCGATCAGCCATCCGCCGGAATAGCGTTAAAATTCATCATTGTTGTTATTATTATTATCATTATTATTATTATCTATATTTATATTTATTATTATTGTTACTATTATTATTATTATTATCATTATTATCATTATTGCTGTGGTTGTTATAATAGTAGGCCCTATAGTATAGTAGTAGTAGCAGCAGTAGTAGAAATAGTAGTTAAAATAGTATACAGCTGTAGTATAATCATCATTATCATTATTTGTATTGTTGTTATCATTATCATTACTTTCATTGATACAATATAATGCATTAATCAAATCGGCCGTTTGATATCGGACTTGAATGTTCGGTAAGGAGATACTAAAAATTGTGTGTCTGTGAATTTTAGACATTCCCTAGTCGGAGGAAGGGTATTTTTACGTCAGAATTACGAAGGCAAAATCATAGCGTATTTCGGTGTACAAATGTATCACTTCCGCAAGAACTATATAAATATGACAACGCAAAAGTAAAATATATTAAAAAAAAATAAATGAACGCCTGAAGGTAGACTATCCCCAAGTTGGCAATCTGCGGATGAGAATTTCGTAATAGATCGGCCAGCCGTGATTGAAATTCGGGGTATACTATAGCTCGTGATTGAACGCGGCGCTAAATATCCATTCATAAATCCCACAATCACCCTTGTTTATAAATCTCTATATCCATTTTACGTGCGTCACTATAGCTAAGTATTCGGGGTTGAGGCCAATGCAAGACCGAAGATTCTAATGTGAGAACAAACAAAACACAAAATGACCGACTACGCGGTCTTACGTGTCCACGAATTACACCCTGATATGCTGACCATGCAAGCGAAGGCGGCCATCCTGTGTTAAAAACTTTTGGGATATACATGTAGCTTATTTACACTGTATGCATTGGTTTGCCCATAAAACATATTTGCCGTATATATGATATAACTATATATATATATATATATATATATATATATATATATATATATATATATATATCTTTTTTACATTCTTTGGAGGAATTTGAAGTTATTGTCGTACTCAGATAAACCTGACGCCCCCTGTTAGTACACGATCTAGATCACAAAGATATTCCTCTATTACCTATCACAACTTGTTGGACATAGTAAACGATACAGAGCGAATGGTTCGACCTATTAGTAGGTGATGGTCTACAGGTTCAGACAGGCATAACTTATGGGATTACAACTTCACGGTATCGTTACCCTTTAACGCGGGTCGCAATACAACTCTATTTTTGCTACATTTGGAGCTATATTGCCCGGGGGGGGGGGGGGGAGGGGTAGTTGCAGAATCTTCAATAGGGAGGATTAGTTCTTATAACGCGCGCTGTATACTGGGATCATTCCGCACTTCTGCACTTTTCTAGAATGATTTGGAGTAACGATATATCCCGGTGACTGTATTATGGTCAGTTGTCTTATTCGACCTGGCATAAGGCAGGCTTGTTTACCTGTGGGCATAATGCCATTACGAAGTGTTAAAACATTTTTGATGGTCTTGCATGGAGACTATTTACCCAAACTATATGTATAGTTATACCTGGGAAGTGATGGGAAAAGATGAAATGTGATTATGCTGTAATATGATATTATAGGAATACTCATAGCCAAAAGTGTAAATATTCAATATGAATGACAGACGCCATTCTAGGAACGACTGCCACAGCAAGGGTAGACAAAGAATAAACAAACAGCAGTATCATTGGTACTATCAACGACAATGTCGAACTTTTTACTTGAATGTACAATGTAGGCCTGCATTCTTTCTTGTTTGTTGGTTTTGTGCAAAGGGGCTTTTGGTAGTCTCTCCAA